>NW_016854019.1:0-2335 GCF_001698545.2 Rhinopithecus bieti | reverse complement strand
TTTTTTTTTTTTTGCCGAGGCGGAGTCTCGCTCTGTCGCCCGGACTGGAGTGCAGTGGCCAGATCTCAGCTCACTGCAAGCTCCGCCTCCCGGGTTTACGCCATTCTCCTGCCTCAGCCTCCTGAGTAGCTGGGACTACAGGCGCCCGCCACCTCGCCCGGCTAGTTTTTTTGTATTTTAGTAGAGACGGGGTTTCACCGTGTTAGCCAGGATGGTCTCGATCTCCTGACCTCGTGATCCGCCCGTCTCGGCCTCCCAAAGTGCTGGGATTACAGGCTTGAGCCACCGCGCCCGGCCCGCGAGCTGTTCTTATACAAAGGATGGGACAAGGAGCAGTCCTGGCAACCACACGGGGTGTGCAGTGTTAAGCTGCACGTGGGGTGTGCTGGGCTCCCTGTGAGCACGCAGGGCCTCTGCATGTCCACAGAGGGAAGTGTGGAGGCTAGAACCACACCCTCTGTGTTGAACAGAGCTGCTGACCTCAGGAGCTGGGGCCCACGGCCCTTCCTGGGACCACCAGCTCTCTGGGGGCTTTAGGAGTTAAATGAGGGGCCCTCTCTGAAGGAGAGCAGTGCTGAGAATATGTGCGCGCACCCCCAGGCGCCTCTGCACAAACACAGGGGTCCTGGCACAGCCCCTTGCCCTTGCAGGAGAGCCCCTCATGGAGGGAACATGCTCTCCCCCTTGAAGCAGCAAAGCTCCAGCCCCGCCCCACCCTGGGTAAGAAGCCCAGAAGCCCAGTGCTGGCTATGGCCTCTAGCCTGTCACCCAGCCCAGGCTGGTGCCTTTAATTGGAACTGGTTGGACCTGGGAGTGGAAGCTCCTGTCAACCAGAGATCACCCCCGCTCCCCAGGTGATTCCCAGGAGAAAAAAAAATTGTCCACATGGTTACCAGGAGCTCTGCAGAGATGTGGCCGTGCATAATGGGGTGAATGGGGGCCCTCAAAATTCATGGCCACCATTCATGCCTGTGGGTAAGACCTTATTTGGAAAAGGGGTCTTTGCAGATGTGGTTAAGGATCTTGACACAGGTCACCCTGGATCATCCAGGTGACAAGTGTTCTTAGGAGACACCCAGGGAAAAGGAGAGGTCGTGTGAAGTCAGAGGCAGAGGTTGGAACCAGGCGGCCACAAGCCAAGGAGCACCTGGAGCTACCAGAAGCTGGAGGAGGCAGGAGGAATCCTCCCCTAGAGGCCGCGAGGGAGCGCAGCCCCATGGCACCTGGACTTCAGACTTGCGTCCTCCAGAACCGGGAGACGGTCCACTTCTGTTGCTGTGGGGCACCCAATCTGTGGTCCTCAGTTATGGCCATGATGCACGGAGCTTCCTTTACCCTGTGCTGGCCGGTGCCACCCAACTCCTACCCACTGAGCTCCCCACCCTGCCCGGACAGTGGGTGTCAGACTGAGCTTTTCACAGTTGCTGTTTTTTGTTTTTTGTTTGAGACGGCGTCTCGCTCTGTTGCCCAGGCTGGAGTGCAATGGCACAATCTCGGCTCACCATAACCTCCACCTCCCAGGTTCAAGCGATTCTCCTGCCTCAGCCTCCCGAGTAGCTGGGATTCCAGGCACCCGCCACCATGCCTGGCTAATTTTGTATTTTTAGTAGAGACAGGGTTTCTCCATGTTGATCAGGCTGGTCTCAAACTCCCAACCTCAGGTGATCCTCCCGCCTCACCCTCCCAAAGTGCTAGGATTACAGGCGTGAGCCACCACGCCCAACCTTTTGACAGTTCTTTGGTTCTATTTAGGTGCCAACCAGCAGCACCTCTTCCTTGCAGCACCTAAAATGTTCTGAGCACTGGTACCAGGAAAAACCACAAATCTAAATTCCAGATCCTGGCCAGTACCATGCACCCCTACAGATACCACCAGACACAATGACAATTTCACTTAAATAAAAAATTCAGGCCGGGCGCGGTGGCTCACGCCTGTAATCCCAGCACTTTGGGAGGCTAAGGCAGGAGGATCACAAGGTCAGGAGATCGAGACCATCCTGGCTAACACGGTGAAACCCTGTCTCCACTAAAAATACAAAAATATTAGCTGGGCATGGTGGTGGGCACCTAGAGTCCCAGCTACTTGGGAGGCAGAGGCAGGAGAGTGAACCTGTGAGGCAGAGCTTGCAGTGAGCCGAGATCGTGCCACTGCACTCCAGCCTGGGTGACAGAGCGAGACTCCATCTCAAAAAAAAAAAAAAAAATTCAGCTCCTCCAGTGCTCAGGAGTCTCATGTGGTCTGTGCTACAATACCGGACAGGGCGCCCATGGAGCACTTCCCTCCAAGAGAAAGTTAACTGGACAGCACAAAACGAGGCAAAAAGAGGGAATTCGC
>NW_016854018.1:0-1064 GCF_001698545.2 Rhinopithecus bieti | reverse complement strand
ACAGACAGAGAGTCAAATCATGAGTGAACTCCCATTCACAATTGCTACAAAGAGAAAAAGATACCTGGAAATCCAACTTACAAGGGATGTGAAGGACCTCTTCAAGGAGAACTACAAACTGCTGCTCAACGAAATAAAAGAGGTCACAAACAAATGGAAGAATATTCCATGCTCATGGATAGGAAGATTCAATATCGTGAAAATGGTCATACTGCCCAAAGTAATTTATAGATTCAATGCCATCTCCATCAAGCTACTAATGACTTTCTTCAGAGAACTGGAAAAAAAAAAAAAAAAACTACTTTAAATTTCATATGGAAGTAAAAGAGAGCCCACGTTGCCAAGACAATCCAAAGCAAAAAGAACAGAGCCTATACTTCTTAAAGGTGATAGCCTCCATTATTGCCACGGTCTCACAAGACTTCTCACTAACGACTCCAAATTAATAATTTATTTCACAGTGAGCTTCTGGGAGATGAAGACATATAAAGCATGGCCTACAACTTGGAGATTTCATTTACTGGAGACAAACCTAAGTAAAAGATTCCCTCTAACACCTTTGGAATGGACCATATCAGGTATTGTAGACCAATTCTTGTGCTGCTAGACTTAAGGACATTGACTCATGAATTCATGTTTCTCATTAGAAAAGGTAACCCTAGCCAGGTGCAGTGGTTGACACCTGTAATCCCAGCACTTTGGGAGGCCAAGGCGGGTGGACTGCTTCGAGACCAGCCTGACCAACATAGTGAAACCCCGTGTCTAATAAAAATACAATTAGCCAGGTGTGGTGGCGGGTGCCTGTAGTCCCAGCTACTGGGGAGGCTGAGGCAGGAGAATCACTTGAACCTGGGAGGTGGACGTTGCCGTGAGCCAAGATGTCGTCACTGCACTCCAACCTGATAACAGAGTGAGACTCCATCTCAAGAAAAAGAAAAAAAAGAAAGAAAGAAAGAAAGAAAGAAAGAAAGAAAGAAAGAAAGAAAGAAAGAAAGAGGAAGGAAGGAAGGAAGGAAGGAAGGAAGGAAGGAAGGAAGGAAATAAGAAAGAAAGAAAGAAAGAAA
>NW_016854017.1:0-551 GCF_001698545.2 Rhinopithecus bieti | reverse complement strand
CTGAGTCTCACTTGGTCACCCAGGCTGGAGTACAGTGGTGCGATCTCGGCTCACTACAAATTCCACCTCCTGGGTTCATGCCATTCTCCTGCCTCTGCCTCCCGAGTAGCTGGGACTACAGGTGCCCGCCACTACACCCAGCTAATTTTTTTGTATTTTTAGTGGAGACGGTGTTTCACCGTGTTAGCCAGGATGGTCTCAATCTCCTGACCTCATGATCTGCCCACCTCAGCCGCCCAAAGTGCTGGGATTACAGGCGTGAGCCGTCACGCCCAGCCAACATTCTTAAAGAAAAGAATTTTCAAGAATTTCATATCCAGCCAAACTAAGCTTCATAAGCAAAGGAGAAATAAAATCCTTTATAGACAAGCACATGTGGAGAGATTTTGTCACCACCAGGCCTGCCTTACAAGAGTTCCTGAAGGAAGCACTAAACATGGAAAGGAATAACCCAGTACCAGCCACTGCAAAAACATACCAAATTGTAAAGACCGTCAACACTATGAAGAAACTAGCTAGCTAGTTTCTAGCTAATAACTAGCTAGCATCAT
>NW_016854016.1:0-2102 GCF_001698545.2 Rhinopithecus bieti | reverse complement strand
AAAAAAAAAAAAAGGAAATCTGAAAAAACAAAAAGAAGTTCCAACGTTTGCTTAACTACTTTCCTAGCCTCACTTCCCATCATTGCCTTCCCATCTTCTTTCCCCTTCTCACCTCATTAAATGTCCAGAGCAGTTGGAGAATATACATAAAACCCAAGATAATTTTAGAGGTATGATTTATCACCTTTATGCAAATTAAAGATGCCCCTACCTCAGATGGAGGGAGACATATATTGGCGATCATAGCCAAATGGACAGAGTCGTAATGTATTTCCATCATTCCTTGAGCCTTTATTGATCCTCACCTGATCCATGGCAATATCTATCTAACTGGTCTCAAGTCAAAGTTCCGTCTCCTGACTCCTGATTCTATATTACCACTCTTGGTCGAGATCCCCTCTCCCAACATCTAGTTATAATTGTCTAATTTTCTGAGTCTTCCCTAGTAGATAAAAATTGCTAGCAGGCAGTTAATGTCTCAGTTTTATGTCTTTCCGGGGCCCACCGTACGGTCTGATAGAGAGTAGGTGCTCAGGAAGTGTTTACTGAATTTAATCAAATTTGCTGAGCCACTCAACTAAGTTCTTTGCCTACCCTCAACCTCCTCTGGCTCTCAGAAGCTGAATTGCTGGAAGGTCACTTTTTGGATCTAGGTGGGTGGAAAAGAGAACTTTGTTCAAGCCATAACAATGCTTGGATCATTGTACTGTAGCCAAGTAGGCAGCTTCTTAAGGTGCCTTGGATTTAAGGCCAAAATGTGGACAAGTAGGACTATTACTAAGGGCTTCTGACATGAGGAATTGAGCTAGAGCCATCTGTGCATGAGGCCCTCCCTCTCAGTTGGCAACCAAAATGAGTTGGCTCATTTTCCGCTTTGAATTTTGATTTCTATTTCTTCATCTGAGGATCTCTGTACTGCTCAGCCTTTTATTTATTATTTAGTTCTTTGATTTTTTAGAAGCATGCTCCATGCCTTAAAAGCTTAGGGGAAGAAGTCTGATAAAATATGTCATTAATTAAAGACAAAATGATGGAGAGAAGTCATAATAAAGAAGAAAAACTAGGGAAAAAATAGGTGCCTCATTTCTTGAACCCTTTTTTCCAAGAAGTTCAAAATTGGTCACAGGATTCCTTGACATCTAGACTTCTATTAAGCTCCTTCTGTTTGCAGGGTTCTTGAGGGGCTTTTGAAATATTCAACAAAAATAAATGCAAGCACATTGGAAGGATAACCAGCAATCAGCGGCACATCTGTTGTGGTCTTTAATGAGCTGCACAGTCTGCCTAGAAGAATACATTTATTTCCCTACTTGCTGGCAATCACAGTGAAATATGGCCCTCAACTGTCAGTCTCCAGTAGGTGTTTCCTCAGTTGAAGAGAGCTGCCTTGCTCAAGGTCATGCCCCTCTCCAGGGAAAGGGAGAAGACATGTGCCTCTGTTAGTAATAAATACAAAATTTTAAAGACCTGGCCACCTTACCTCAACTCAGGAAAACTCTGAAGGGTCATTCCAGATTCAGACACACCTCAGTTCTCTGACAAATCCTGCTTTCTTCCCTTCTCTTTCACAGGTATTGATCTCAAGAGTGTTCCTAATATACCTCCTGCACACTAATCTCTGTCTTTGCTTTTCAGGAACTCCAACCTGTGACATCTTTCTTCAGGAGTCACAAAGTAGATATTGAACAACCTGGCTTTTCTGCTAGTCTGTGAGTTTCTGATGGGCAATGGCTTTGGGGTCGTACCCTTATCTAGCTCATTGCCTGGTAGGTACATTGTATGTGTTAAGTAAATGTATCTAGAATTTAATAGTCCAAACAAAATAGTAAGGGACTGGAAAAAGTGTTCTCAGAAATGTGCTGATCCAGAAAGAGTTAAGCACTGTGCTATGATTCATTCTCTCTCTCTCTCTCTCTCTCTCTCTCTCTCTCTCTCTTCCCCCCTCCTCTTCCTCTCTTTTGATCTACCATTTTCAGTTAAGCAATTGTAGAAGGTAGGTATTATTAACACCATTTTCAAAATGTAGAAACTAATGTTGAAGTTTAATTGGATCCCATCTGTCAATTTTGGCTTTTGTTGCAATTGCTTTTGATGCTTTAGTC
>NW_016854015.1:0-1303 GCF_001698545.2 Rhinopithecus bieti | reverse complement strand
TATATGTAAACCATTTTTATATAATATAATTATTGATGCGTTAGGATTTAAGTCTGCCTTTTTTCTCTCTATGTTCTGCATTTTCTCTCCCCTGCCTCTTCCCCCCCCGCACCCCGCCCCGCTGATATGGTTTGGCTCTGTCCCCAACCAAATCTCACCTTGTATTGTAGCTTCCATAATTTCCATTTGTCATGGGAGGGACACAGTGAGAGATAATTAAATCATGGGGACAGGTCTTTCCCATGCTGTTCTGGTGATAGTAAGTCTCATGAGATCTGATGATTTTATAAGGGGAGTTCCCCTACACAAGCTCTCTTGCCTGCTGCCATGTAAGATGTGACTTTGCTCCTCCTTGCCTTCTGTTATGATTGTGAGGCCTCCTCAGCCATGTTGAACTGTGAGTTCATTAAACCTCTTTCTGTATAAATTACACAGTCTCAGGTATGTCTTTATTAGCAGTGTGAGAACAGACAAGTATACCTTCCTTCCTTTGGGTTATTTGAATAGTCTTTAGAATTACATTTTGATTTATCATTTGTTTTTGAGTAAAACTCTTTGTATAAGCTTTCGGTAGTTCCTCTGGGTATTATATACACCTAGCTTATCGCAGTCTGTGTGATATCACAGTATCATCAAATTGAAATGTAGAAACTTTCTGTTCATATTTTTTCCCTTCCTGTTTATTAATTTTTAAAATTATACTTTAAATTCTGGGATACATGTGAAGAACATACAGGGTTGTTATATAGGTATAAAGGTGCCATCGTGGTTTGCTGCACCCATCAACCCGTCATCTACTTTACTTATTTCTCCTAATGCTGTCCTATTTCTGGTTCTAGATCCTTGAGAAATTGCCACACTGTCTTCTACAATGGTTGAACTAGTTTACAGTCCCACCAACAGTGTAAAAGTGTTCCTATTTCTCCACATCCTCTCCAGCTTCTGTTGTTTCCTGACTTTTTAATGACTGCCATTCTAACTGGTGTGAGATGGCATCTCATTGTGGCTTTGATTTGCATTTCTCTAATGACCAGTGATGATGAGCTTTTTTTCATATGTTTGTTGGCTGCATAAATGTCTTCCTTGGAGAAGTGTTTATTCATATCCTTCGCCCACTTTTTGATGGAGTTGTTTGGTTTTTTTCTTACAAATTTGTTTAAGTTCCTTGTAGATTCTGGATTTTAGCCCTTTGTCAGATGGAGAGATTGCAAAAATATTCTCCCATTCTATAGGTTGCCTGTTCACTCTGATGACTTGCTGTGCAGAAGCTCTTTAGTTTAATTAGATCCCATTTGTGAATTTT
>NW_016854014.1:0-550 GCF_001698545.2 Rhinopithecus bieti | reverse complement strand
AAAGCATCCTTCTAAGGGCAGACCTGATCGCACTGTCCAGAGGTCCCCAAAGGCCACAGAAAAGTCTCAACTCCTGGACCTCACGAGTCCCATCCCACTGGTGGAGCTCCCTGTCTCTGCTCTGCTCTCCTCTCAGGAGGGAAAGTTAAGGGCCTGCTTGGCCACCCTCTAGGGAGGTGCCACGATGGGATGCTGCATCCTAGTGATGAGCTGGGGTAAGCCAGCACGTCTCTTCTGATGCTTCTCCCAGAACTGAATGCACACTGTTAAGATGATCTTCAGGCATGGAAGAATCAAATCGCGAAGAATCATACACGTAGTCCCAGCCTACAAGGAAGGCTGAGGCTTGGGGATCACTTCAACCCAGGAATTTGAGTCCAGCCTGGTCAACACAGTGAGAACCAGTGTCAAAAAAAAACAAATAAATAAAAAGGAAGAATCAGGTGATTGTTCCAGACTCCTCCAAAATGGGTATGGGGTCCCCACTCTGCTCTTCCTGGGACAGGGGTGTGACTTCTCCTTTCCTGTTGGCCATAAACCCACTCCTTCC
>NW_016854012.1:0-1664 GCF_001698545.2 Rhinopithecus bieti | reverse complement strand
ATTTACGCGGAGACTCTAAAGATGATCGTTTCTGGATGGATCCCAGTTGTAAATGCTTGAAATAACTTGCTTGCAGTCACCTGTAATATTTGGTACAAATTAGGACTTGTAATTTATAAGTTGTATAATTAATATTTCAGATTTCGATATATAATTTTGTGATTTTTGAGCTCTTGATTAATAATAGCAGAATAGTAACAGCTCCAAGGGAACTAAACAACACCATCATTCATCAAATGTTGTGAACCTGTTATGAGCTAATTTGAAATATGGAGCCTACGGTGTTTTTGGTAAAAAAAAAAAAAAAAAAAAAAAAAATCTCTTTGGAGACAGAGTCTCACTCTGTTGCCCAGGCTGGAGTACAGGGATGAAATCATGACTCATTGTGTCCTCAAGTCCCCAGGCTTGAGATCCTCCCACCTCAGCCTCCTGAGTACCTGGGACTATAGGCACACACCACCACACCTGGCTCATTTTATTTTTTGTAGATACGGGGGTCTCCTTCTGTTGCCCAGGCTGGTCTCAAACTCCTGGCCTCAAGATCCAAAGTACTGGGATTACAGACATGAGCCACCGCGCCTGGCCCTAAAATATTTTAAACTTCCTTAAAATGCCAAAAGACAGGAACAACGAAATACTCAAAAAAGGATTGATTTTAAGCCCGGCTCCACACCAGTTTTATTAACTTCATTTCTCTGTATTAGAAGTGAGGAATACAAAGATGAATGAAACAGGGTTCCTATCACCATCTAGTGGGAAGGACAGGCTGGCAAACCAACAGCTAATCAAGGAGGTAATTTAGGTAAATGATTTAGAGTGGACACGCTGGATTTATCTTTGCAGGCAGTAATTCCAAGGACAAGAACTAACAACTGCCTTTCTGCCAGAGCTCACGTGAGGGTCGGAGTTCTTAGACATAATTCAAATAGTGAGTTGAACAGTCCTCAGAGCAGATAACTGCAAACACAGGTTTGCTTAGGTTACCAATCACTGTCCCGCAGGCAGAAATCTATCATACTATTTCTTGCTGGTATTGAATTTGGTGGCGTTCATGCAGGATTTTCTGGGGTGTCCTGTGAATTCTGTTTCTAGAGACTCACTCTACTGCCTGAATAGTTTCCTTTGAATTTTCTTTTATTATTCTTTTTTTCTTTTTTTTTTTGAGACGGAGTCTCGCTCTGTCGCCCAGGCTGGAGTGCCGTGGCCGGATCTCAGCTCACTGCAAGCTCCGCCTCCCGGGTTTACGCCATTCTCCTGGCTTAGCCTCCCGAGTAGCTGGGACTACAGGCGCCCGCCACCTCGCCCGGCTAGTTTTTTGTATTTTTTAGTAGAGACGGGGTTTCACCATGTTAGCCAGGATGGTCTCCAACTCCTGACCTCGTGATCCGCCCGTCTCGGCCTCCCAAAGTGCTGGGATTACAGGCTTGAGCCACCGCGCCCGGCTCTTTTATTATTCTAAAGTAATTATTCTTCATTATGAGTTGCTTTGCTTTGTCCTTTTTTTTTTTCAGTTTTTTTATTAAACATTATTTGTATGGAAAATTGTCCCTTAGGAAGCCATCCATCATTTTCTTTTTTTGATTTTCAAGGAGATGCTTTTCTATGAGATGGTGGTGGAAGTGGAGGCTACAATCCTAGACATAGGGCCTCGCATAGTGGCTCTC
>NW_016854011.1:0-2894 GCF_001698545.2 Rhinopithecus bieti | reverse complement strand
TTTCTTTCTTTCTTTCTTTCTTTCTTTCTTCTTTCTTTCTTTCTTTCTTTCTTTCTTTCTTTCTTTCTTTCTTTCTTTCTTCTTTCTTTCTGTATATGTGTATTCATCTTCATCATTAAGAAATTAGTGTTCACTGAGCTATAATTGCTCACATACAGTAATAAACTGAGGTGGAAAATTGACAATCATTATGGTAACTATATCAATTAAATTGGATAGTTCAATATTCTCTCTTAATTCAAATTAAATGTATCGAATTATTCAATTGATTGTCAGTATTAGTCAAAGTACTGGTTCTGGCACTATAACACAAAATATCCCATAGGATATGTGGACTTACTCAATTTTGCTTGATGAAAACACCCTATTCTATTTTCTGATATGATGTTAGATACAGACCATGATCAGCATGTGCTTGAACATTGCAAAGTCGAGCTCACAATATTTTTTGGCATATGAGTGATGGGTAATGCCTAACACCAGCTGTCTTTTCAGCTGTGACCTGCCATCTAGCTTGTCAAATGGCTCAACCAAAAGATCAGTATGATGTGCTTTTCCTCTCACAGAGAAGAGAGAAACACCTCAAGTCAAAGAATTTTGTAATCCCCTCTGGTAATTCACATAAAATCTGTTTCATACTATGTTTTCTTCTCATAGTCATCTAAGACAATGGCAGATTTAGATGAGGCTCATTTTTGATTGGCATAAAATTGTTTCACATTTTTTTACTTATTGTCATAACTATTCTATTATCTTACAAATGTTGTTAAATCATGAAAGGACCCTATTTATTTTTGAGCCTAATTGTCGGGTAAGTCTATTTAGTTTTAATATTCAGGTTTAAGAAATTATATATATATATATATATATATATATATATATGCACACATACATATATGTGTTTGTGATTGTACATGTGTGTGTGTATATAGTTTCTTGTTAATTTTAGCTCCTGAGACAATTCTGTAAACATAAATGTAAAAGTCTCCAAACGTAGGGAATGAGATTTTCAACTGGCTGTGGCAGTTGAGATGACTATTTCATCAAATACTGCAGTGTGCAAAATAGCTTACTTTTCAGAAACATCACAAACAGGAATGTATTTCCCCTGGCATTTACTTTTTTACTTCATCTTTTCAGACAGTCAATAAGCAGAATGAAATATTAATAAGTGCAATGCTTTGTTGATGTTATATGATAAATATTTTGAATTAGGAAAAGGGTATGTATTAATTTTGGTTACATTCATAGAAACTTTAAAAGTTAGGAGAGTATTATATGTATGTAACAAACTGAATCAGAACCAAATATTTTCAATTACATTACTAAATTAAACGAGTAAAGGAATTAAATACAATAGTTCAAATCAAAACCTCTCTAACATTTACAGAAGTTAAATCAGAGTAATGGCTATAAATTTTGTCATACTTATTGAACTTGTTAAAAGTATTTAAAATAGTTTTTTTGGCCCCATTACTCAGATATTTGAATTCCGTCGTTTTGTTATTTTCTTTTATTCCAAGTGCCTGCGTAAGTATACTCTTCTACCACCTTTAAGTTATGGGAGGCCATGGGACAGGTTCTAACCAACCAGATGTGAAAACTATGATACTCTGGGATGCAACATTGATATGATATGGCTGTGTCCCTACCCAAATCTCATCTTGAATTGTAGCTCCCATAACTCCCACTTTCTATAGGAAGGATCTGGTGGGAGATAATTGAATCATGTAGGGGTTTCCCCATACTGCTCTCGTGATAGTGAAGAAGTCTCATGAGATTTGATGGTTTTATGAGAAACCCCTTTCACGTCATTCTCATTCTCTCTCATCTGCCACAATGAAAGATGTGACGCCTTCCGCATGAGTGTGAGGCCTCCTCAGCCACGTGGAACTGTGAGTCCACTAAACCTCTTTTCTTTATAAATTACCCAGTCTCTGATATGTTTTATCAGCAGCATGAAAACGTACTAATACAAGCATTTCCTTAGAGTGCTCTGTTCTTCCCACACATTGTGTTGAAAAGTATGACCATGTTAAACCATATGATGAGTAAAATCATTTTCTTTTGTTCAAGCAACTCTGATATGGACATTGTGTGCCCAATCTGTCAAAATCTTTGTCTGTCCTGATAGCATGCCAGCTGTGGAGTTGGACTAACTTCACCATTTTAAAAGTCTCCACAGTTGTACATTATAGAGGTGGCCAGTGAACAACATTTTATGAAACAACATTGGTTTAGATTACTCTTTAGTAACTTTAAAATTTTCTACTATGGCACATAATCATAGGGGAAATTGATAACATGGAATTTGAAAATCACTTCACTTTTGATTTGTTGGTAGGTGCAGCAAACCACCATGGCACACATTTACCTATGTAACAAACGTGCACATTATGCACATGTACCCTGGAACTTAAAATAAAAAAGCAATACAATAATTTTAAAAGATTTGAAAATGTAACTTTAAATATCATTTTAAATTTTGTATTAATTTAATTCAAGAAAAGTAACTCAAGATGTTTAGTCCTGTTTTAGTTTGTCACAAGAACATAATGGTCTCCCTACTTTTAATGTTCTTATTAATAAGTACAACAGAAGTTAAAATATGCTTTTTTCCCAGTGAGCACACTAATTCATGTATTAACTTACTCAATCAACACTTCAACATGTTTTAAATCACCAAGTGTGAAACAAACGCTGTGTGAAACAAACTCTGATAAAATCTATGCAGAAATAATGAAGAACAGAGACATTCACATCAAAAGGTTGATTTCAGGTTCAGATGTGGATTAAATCCCTTTTACATATTTGTTCTAAAACACTGTACTCTTTAAGAAATAATGGTCTAGAACCACTAGATGCTTTTCACTTTATTTAATAAATGAAACCAA
>NW_016854010.1:0-1124 GCF_001698545.2 Rhinopithecus bieti | reverse complement strand
AAAAAAAAAAAAAAAAAAAAAAAAAAAAAAAATTAACCAGCACGCTCACTCTGAGGGAAGCTAAGTGTCATTGCCATGTCATGCAGACACCTAGGTGGCCCTGCAGAGAGGCCTGCATGGTAAGGAGCAGTCAGAAAGTACCTGAGACCTGCCAGCCACTGGGAAACAGCTCCTCTAGACTTCAAGAGACTTTGGGCCCCACTGACAGGTTAGCAGCACCTCATGAGAGACCCTGGCCAGCACCACCCAACTAAGCTGCTCTGAGATTCCTGATCTGATGCATAATAACCATGAAATAACAAATTACACCCATGTTTTGGAGTAATTTGTTATGCAGCAACATATGACTAATCACATAGGAAGGATACAGTGACAAGGCTTAATATGTGTGTAACAGAGGTTCCAAAAGGAAGGGAGACAAGGCAACATTTGAAACCATATGGCTAAAACTTTTCAAAATTTATGAAAGACTTCAATCACAAATGAAGCCCTATTAGCCCCAAGCGAATACATAAAAAGAAATCAGCCTCTAGGAACAGTATAGTAAATCTGCTGAAAACCGAACAAGAAAAAGTCTTAGAAGGACCCAGAGATAAAAGGTGGAGTCCCTTCACAAGAGCAACAGTTACACTGGCAGAGGCCCAATCACAGAAATAATTGAGGCCAGAAGACAATAGAACAATACATTGTAAGTGATATGAGAGGAAACAACCTACCTGGAATAAAGTAACCCATCAAACTATACTTAGGAAAGAAGTTTCCTTTGTTTGTTTGTTTGCTTGCTTGCTTTCTATTTTTTTGAGATGGAGTCTCGCTCTGTTGCCCAGGCTGGTGCATGCAGTGGCGTGATCTCAGCTCACTGCACCCTCTGCCTCCTGGGTTCAAGAGATTATCCTGCTTCAGCCTCCCGAGTAGCTGGGATTACAGGTGCCTGCCACCACACCCGGCTAATGTTTGTATTTTTAGTAAAGATGAGATTTCACCATGCTGGCCAGCCTGGTCTCGGACTGCCACCCTCAGGCAATCTGCCCGCCTCGGCCTCCCAAAGCGCTGGGACTACAGATGTGAGCCACTGGCGCCCGGCCAGAAGATATTATTTATTTATTTATTTATTTATTTATTTA
>NW_016854009.1:0-1665 GCF_001698545.2 Rhinopithecus bieti | reverse complement strand
TAGCCCGGCGCGGTGGTTCACGCCTATAATCCCAGCACTTTGGGAGGCAAAGGCGGGTGGATTGTCTGAGGTCGGGAGTTCGAGACCAGCCTGACCAACATGGAGAAACCCCATCTCTACTAAAAATACAAAATTAGCCTGGCGTGGCAGGGCATGTCTATAATTCCAGCTACTCCGGAGGTTAAGGCAGGAGAATCGCTTGAACCCGGGAGGCGGAGGTCGCGGAGAACCGAGATCGTGCCATTGCACTCCAGCCTGGGCAACAAGAGTGAAACTCCATCTCAAAAAAAAAAAAAAAAAAAAAAGAAAAAAAAAACCATTGGTTGTCCATATCAAAGGCTATTATTATTATTATTATTATTATTATTCCTAACTACTATCATTGTAGTGGGGCAAGGAGGGTAACGGAGATGGGGGAGTTCAAGTCTTCTCCATGGTAACCGCAGCATATCGGGAGATTGTACACCCTGACTCCTTTCCCCTCTTCTCCAGTGGTATCGCCCATGCCGGGCACCTGTGTTAACCTGATTTCTCCCCCTCTTCCCAGTGGTATCGCCAAGGGGGGGATTGTACCACCCTGACTTCTTCCCGCTCTTGCCCAGTAGTGGATCCCTTGAACATCAGAACACGCCCCATCCTCCCTGGGTAGGAGGCGCACCTCTGCTTCTTTAAATTTTGCCCAAACTTATAAAACCAAGTTCCAAAGACCAGCTTCTCCCAGAATCTTGCCCCTAGAAGAATTCTACCTGTGAACGCCCTCTCGCCCCCGCCTTCTGTGGAACAGCTCACTGTACGGAATGGGTGCTAAGATGGCCGCCCCCATGAGACACGACATAGCGCAGCCATATTCCTCGCCTGACAACGCCACTCATGGACCAAGTCTCCGCTGATCCGTAACAGGGCTGTATTCAGTGAGTAGACTACAACCTCTCAGTTCTACTGATCGTGTGCAAAATCAACAGCCCTAGAAGGTGCCGTGTCGGGGTGAGGACAGGAAACGGAAATCCCCCTCAGAGGCCGTTTAAGTCTTCTTGGCGCGCGACGCTAAATGCAGTGCACGAGGTTTTATGGCGTGATAGTCGCTCAGGTGATTTTGAAGCTTTGTTGGCTTCGGGGGATGATGCATTGGCAGTTGTGGTGTCAACTGGTGGGGAAATAAAGAACCTAATGAATGGGAATCTATGAGTGTCAGGGATGAGGGCCTCTGGAGTAGTCAGGTTTTAGATTCCCTGCTGTGTCTTGATGTCCAGCCTTAATAGTGTGCACTTTGGGTTTTTCCTTTATCAGTATTCCCAGAGGTTTGCTAATTTTATTAGCCTTTCCAAAAAAACAACTTTTGACCTTGTTGCTCCTCTGATCATATATCTCTTCTGATGTACCTTTGTTTTCTATTTCTTTAATTTCTGCTCTTATCTGTACTGTTTTCTCTTTATCTAACTTCTTAAATTGAATGTTAATTCATTAATGCTCAGCCTTTCTTTGTTAAAAAATTTTTAAGAGCATGCCTTTTTCCTTAAGAATCTCTGGCCAGGCGCGGTGGCTCAAGCCTGTAATCCCAGCACTTTGGGAGGCCGAGACGGGCGGATCACTAGGTCAGGATATCGAGACCATCCTGGCTAACACGGTGAAACCCCGTCTCTACTAAAATACAAAAGCTAGTTGGGC
>NW_016854008.1:0-658 GCF_001698545.2 Rhinopithecus bieti | reverse complement strand
GGCTGGAGTCCAGTGGCACGATCACCGCAACCTCTGCCTCCCAGGTTCAAGCAATCTTCCTGCCTCAGCCTCCCAAGGAGCTGGGATTATCAGCGTGCACCACCACACCCAGTGCATTTTGTATTTTAGTAGAGATAAGGTTTCACCATGTTGGCCAGTCTGGTCTCGAACCCCTGACCTCAAGTGATTCGCCTGCCTCAGCATCTCAAAGTGTTGGGAATTACAGGTGTGAGCCACCATGCCTGGTCTATTCTTCACTACTAAGAATCATGGCTGTCAGCCAGGTATGGTGGCTCAAGCCTATAATTCCAGCACTTTGGAGGCCGAGGCAGGAGGATCACTTGAGGTTAGGAATTCGAGACCAGCCTGGTCAACATGGTGAAACCTCGTCTCTACTAAAAATAAAAAAATTAGCTGGGTGTGGTGACACATGCCTGTAGTCCCAGCCTCTTGGGAGGCTGAGGCAAGAGAATCACTTGAACCCAGGAGGTAGAGGTTACAATGAGCCAAGATCGCACCACTGCACTCCAGCCTGGTGACAGAGCGAGACCCTGTCTCAAAAAAAAAAAAAAAAAAAAAAAAAAAAAAAAGAAAAAAAAGGCCAGGCAAGGTGTGGTAGCTCATGCCTGCCTGTAATCCCAGCACTTTGGGAGGCCGA
>NW_016854007.1:0-960 GCF_001698545.2 Rhinopithecus bieti | reverse complement strand
AATAAAAATAAATAAAAAATTAAAAAATCTGTACAATCCGTAATGTGATGATACACCCCTTCTTTCATTCCCAGCAATGGCTATTTGTGTTTTGTCTTTTTTTCTTGATCAGTCTTGCTAAAGGACTATCAATTTTATCTTATTTATCCTTTCAGTGAACCAATTTTGTCTTGATTTTCTACATCATTAATTGTTATTTTTATTATTTCCTTTTCCTACATATTTCTTCTTTCTTTTTTACATGCTTAAGCTGGAAACAGACAGTTAACTTTAAAACTCTTTTTTTTCTAAAGTATTTTAAGTTATAAATTTCCATCTAAACACTACTTTAGCTGCATCCCAAAATGTGTTTTTATTGTCATTCATTTTGAAATAGTATCTAATTTCTCTTGTGATTTCTACTTTGATCCATTCAGAAGTGTTTTTCAGAAATGTACTTAATATACAAATGTTTAGAAGTATTCTAGGTATCTTATTGTTATTCATTTCTAATTTATTTCTGTCATGTCAGATTGTATATTTTCCAATCCTTTGAAATTTCTTGAGATTTGTTTGGAGCCTGGAATGTTTTGGTCAATGTTTTATGTGCACTTGAAAAGAACATGTGTTTTTCGGTAGTTAGGCCTAAATGACCGTTTTCAGTTCTTCTATATCATTATTGTCTGTTTACTTTATCTCTTACTAAATGAGAGGTGTTAAAATCTCCAATTGTGATTGAAAATTTGTCCATTTCTCTCTTTATCGCTATCAATTTTTTGCTTCACAGGTTATAAAACTCTGTTATTGTTTGCATGTACATTTAAGATTACTATGTCTTGCCGGGCGCAGTGGCTCACGCCTGTAATCCCAGCACTTTGGGAGGTCGAGGCGGGTGGATCATGAGGTCAGGAGATTGAGACCATCCTGGCTAAACGGTGAAACCCTGTCTCTACTAAAATGCAAAAGTGGCCAGGCGCGGTG
>NW_016854006.1:0-1256 GCF_001698545.2 Rhinopithecus bieti | reverse complement strand
AATTGACAAATGATTAATTGTCTATATTTATGGTATACAATGTGATGTTTTGATATGTGTATACATTGTGGAAAAATTAAGCTAGTTAACATATCAATCACCACATTCCTATCTTTTTGAGAATATTTAAAATAGACTCTCAGCAATTTTCAAACATATAATAGATTATTAACTACAGTCATCATGCTGTACAATAAATCTCCGGAACTTGTTTCTCCTAACTGAAACTTTGTACACTTTAACCAACATTTCCCCATTCCACACCCGTTTACCCCTGGTTACTACCATTCTACTCTCTGCTGGTGTGAGTTTGATTTTTTTAGATTCCACGTATAAGTGAGATCATGCAGAATTTGTCTTTCTGTGCCTGACTTATATCACTAAGCATCATGTCCTCCAAGTTCATCCATGTTCTCACAAATGAAATAATTTCTTCCTTTTAAAAGCTGACTAGCATCTCATAGTGTGTACATACCACATTTTCCTTACTTGTTTATCTGTATATGAACACTTATGTTGATTTCATATCTCAGCTACTGAGTATAATCCTGCAATGAACATGAGGATGCAGATATCTCTTTCACATACTGATTTAATTTCCTTTGGATATATACCCAGGAGTGGGATTGCTAGATTACATGGTAGTTCTATATTTAGTATTTTGAGGAACTTTCATGCTATTTCCCATAATGGCTGTAGCAATTGACATTCCCACCAGCAGTGTACAAGAGTTCTCCTTTTCCACAGTCTTATAAATATTTTATCTATCTATCTATCTATCTATCTATCTATTTTTTTGAGACAGAGTTTTGCTCTTGTCAGCCAGGCTGGGGTGCAATGGCATGATTGTGGCTCACTGCAACCTCCACTTCCCTGGTTCAAGTGATTCTCCTGCCTCAGCCTCCCAAGTAGTTAGGATTACAGGCGCCCACCACCATGCCCAGCTAATTTTGTATTTTCAGTAGAGATAGGGTTTCACCATGTTGGCCAGGTTGGTCTCTAACTCCTGACCTCAGGTGATGCCTCAGCCTCCCAAAGTGCTGGGATTACAGGCATGAGCCACTGTGCCTGGCCTCTTTATATTTTTTGATAAACATCATCCATACAGGTATGAGGTAATATCCCATTGTGGTTTTAATTTGCATTTGCCTGTTGATTAGTGACATTGAGCAACTTTACATATATCCGTTGGCCTTTTGTACGTCTTCTTTTGAGAAATGTCTATTCAGGTCCTTTGCCCACTTTTTTTTTTTTTT
>NW_016854005.1:0-962 GCF_001698545.2 Rhinopithecus bieti | reverse complement strand
GGCGTGAGGCACCGGGCCTGGCCAGTTTTCTTCCCTTCTGTTTGATAAAACCCAACAGGAAAATTTAACCTGGGAGGCCAGGTCATCTGATTTATTTAAGTCAAATACTTTGACCCCTCACTGACCCTTTCCTTTGTGGGGGCCACTGCAGCAGCTCAGGTAAGAGGTGACAGTGCTCTGGGACAGAGTGGGACCCGAGAAGCTGGAAAGAAGGGGATGGACTCAGCATATATGAATATTTTGGCAGGGCAGCTGAAAGGACTTGCAGATTGATTGGATGTAGGGGGAAGGAAGGAATATTAGGATGGCCCCAAGGCTTCCTGCCTTGAAAGTTACTATCTGTGTCACAGAAATGAAAGCAGAGGTCTTCACCAATTCAACACATGTTTATTGGGCACTGAGCTGTATGTAGAAAATTGTGTCAAAGATGTGCTGACTTAAGTTTCCCCAAATGCCCGACCCATGGATGGTGTAAAGAAATGCTGATGCTGGGCGTGGTGGCTCAAGACTGTAATCCCAGCACTTTGGGAGGCTGAAGCGGGAAAACTGCTTGAGCCCAGGAGTTGGAGACCAGCCCGGGCAACATGGCGAAATCTCCACGAACAAGCAAACTAAAACAAAAAATTAGCCGGGTGTGGTGGCACGAACCTGTAGTCCCAGTTACCTGGGAGGCCGAGGTGGGAGGATTGCTTGAGGTTGAGGCTGCAGTGACCTGTGATCACAGCACTGCACTTCAGCCTGGACAACAGAAGAGACCCTGTAAAAAAAAAAAAAAAAAGAGAGAAGAAAGACAAAAGGAAGGAAGGAAGGAAGAGGAAGGAAAGAGAGAGAGAGAGAGAGAAAGAAAGAAGGAAAGAAAGAAAGGAAGGAAGGAAGGAAGGGAGGGGAAGGAAAGAGAGAGAGAGAAAGAAAGAAGGAAAGGAAGGAAGGAAGGAAGGAAGAGGAAGGAAAGAGAGAGAGAG
>NW_016854004.1:0-961 GCF_001698545.2 Rhinopithecus bieti | reverse complement strand
GAGTTATATTAATGAACCCTGATCATTTTATTTTATAATGTTAGTCCATGAAAAAAGTAAATGGTTTTAAAAGTTTGAGTTTCACTTTTAATTTCTAAGGAAATGCCCCTTTGGAAAATTGGTGGTGCCAAGAGAGGCCCAGCAGTTTGGTGGACTCTCCCCCTATTCTCTCTTCAATTCTTAATCTCAGACATGCTGAACTAAAGAGACATGGATGTTGGGTGGTATTGTCTTAGAGCATCATCTCTCTACCATTTACTCTTTGTGGTTATTTCTGTTAATATTTAGCCAGACCGGCCTTCTGCTTGCCAGCTTGCACCCAAGTCATTTTACTCTCCTGGTGCGAGTTCAGGTCTCTTCTTCTCTCCCTCCTCTACTCCCACCTTTTTTCAACCATATTTAGCAAGAATGTACTATGTCTAAGGTACTGTATTCTATTGGGGTAGGTGACATGGATGTATATTTGATATTAAAGACAAAGAGGTTAGATGATAGGATTTCTGAGATGGAAGGGGGTGTGTTAGTTTCCTAGGACTGCTGTAACAAATTGTCACAAACTTGGTGTGTTTAACAATGGTTATTTTTTTGTCTTACAGTTCTTGAGGCCAAAAGTCTAAAATCAAGGTGTCCAGGGCCACACTAGCTCTGAAAGTTTTCGGAAAGAATTCTTCCTTGCCTCTTCCAGCTTCTCATGGTCCCAGGCATTCCTTGGTTTTTGGCTGCATTACTCCAATCTTTGTCTCCATCTTCACATGGCCTTCTCTGTGTCTCCAATATCCCTCTCCTTTCTCTTGTAAGGGCACAAGTCAATGGATTTAGGACCCACCCTAAATTCAAGATGATTTCATCTTGAGATTCTTAATTTACTGCGGTACTAAATACCCTATTTTCTTTTTTTTTTTTTATTTATTATTATTATTTTTTTTATACTTTAAGTTCTAGGGTACATGTGCATAACGTG
>NW_016854003.1:0-962 GCF_001698545.2 Rhinopithecus bieti | reverse complement strand
CTAGGCTGAAGGAACAGTATGTGCAGAAGCACAGAAATGAGAACAAGAAGCACTGTTCTTTCATTGCTAAAATACTGTATAAGAAATGTATAACAACAAATGTATTTTAAAAGTCTTCTCTATCAACATTTCTTAAGAAGCTTTAAATAAAACAAAAATATAAGAAGCTGGGCCTAATTTTTTAAGGTTTTAACCATCTCAGCCTTTTATTACACTTCTATACAAGCTTGTTCTCCTCATCTTGCTTAACTGGGGAATATTAAGCACTCAATTTTCAAATATAAAAACAGCTGTAAAAGGCTCCCTTCCTAGTAAGTGAGTCAAGAAAAGCCCATATGTACTGCACTGGATGAGTCTAGATTCTTAGTCAAATACATGTAATCACTACCTGCCCAAAAATCTTGACAATGGCAGCAGTAGCAGCTGATTCTTTTTTAAACCCACTATCAAGAAAGCAGACGAAAAAGAGACAAATGTACAGTCAATAACCTGAGCTAACAATAAGTTGTTTTCAATAGAGCAAAAAGGACAAAAGCCAAAGGTATTCATTACCATTCCCAGAATGAGAGACCAGGGCACTTGCCGCCTTCACCAGATGCGCTGTCTTTAGGTCTGACAATGCACATCTCCCCAAGGGAAATGTAGGGAGAAAGCAAAACTCTTGCAATTCGATGCATAGTGATTTGGCTTCCATTAAAACATCTCTCAGTAAAAGCCTATTCAGGTTTAAAGATTCCACACTCATTTTCTCCTAGAAAATGAGATCATTGTGTAAAACAGCAGACATGGAATTAGAGCTTCTGGAAATCACTCTAAGCCATGTGGTCTCATCTTAACTTCCTTAAATTCTGATCAGGAAAAAGATGAGATGGCTTGGTGAACATATCATCTTAAAATTGTTGCTTTGTTTTGAGCACCTATAAACAGAAAGAAGCTCGACAACATTCTTAGGACACTGAAAA
>NW_016854002.1:0-1252 GCF_001698545.2 Rhinopithecus bieti | reverse complement strand
AAATAAGGGGCTAAGGAGAAGATAGAGAAGTTCCCAGAGGTAAAGGAAAATAGGTTAGTTAATAAAATTAGAGTAGTTTCAGGCACTTCAACAAGAATACTAGAAGCAAAAGACAATAGAGGGCAATATCTTAAAAGTATAAGGGAAAATTTTTATTTTTTTTTTTAAACAGGGTCTCTCTCTGTCGCCCAGGCTTGAGTGCAGTGGCGTGATCTCGGCTCACTGCCACCTCTGCCTCCTGGGTTCAAGCAACTCTCCTGCCTCAGCCTCCCAAGTAGTTGTGATTATAGGCATGCACCACCACGCCCAACTAATTTTTTGTAGTTTTAGTAGAGATGGGATTTCACCATGATGCCCAGGCTGGTTTTGAACTCCTGAGCTCAGATGATCCACCCACCTTGGCTTCCCAAAGTGCCGAGATTACAGATGTGAGCCACTGTGCCCAATTGGGAAAATTATTTGTAATCTAAGAGTTTACAGTGCAGTCACTTTCAAGCGTAACAGTAGAAAAAGCATTTTCACATATGCAGTGTCTCGAACTCACCCCTCATGCAACCCCTTTCAGGAAGGTAGTAGAGGAGGTACTCCACCAAAATAAAAGTGTTTTGAGCAAAGGGAAGACATAGGGTTTAGGAAACAAATGATCCAACCCAAGAGAGTTGAAAGGAATACCTGGGATCACAGTTGTGTACCACGTGTAGAGCAGCTAGTCCAGAATGGAGCAAGTCAGAAGGTTACAGAAAGGACTTGTACAAAAATATAAAATTGATAGCACATGTGATATGCTTGAATATGTTGAGATTTATATAATTGGATGAATTGGGGTGAATTTATAAGTACAAATAAAGCTAAACAATTAAGACATTTATTAACTCCAGGGAAGGTAAAAAAGAAAGTAAAAGTAATCAGAGTATACCTCATAGAATAACTGTGACTAAAGTTACATAGTCATGTTAATGCATACACTGAATATTGGTGTAACCAAAAATATGTTTTAATTACATAGGGATGATGGAATGTATGAAGTGTTTGTATGTTGTGGTGGGCAAGGTTGATGATATGGATGATGGGGAAAGAACTAGTTGACCTTTTTCACAGGAAGAAGTCAACAGATAAAATATTACTTTTTTTTTTCTGGTCGCAGGCCTCATATAAGTGGTAAAATTAAAAGTAAGGGGAAAAGGCAACGGGGTAGACATTTATTATAGCCAAAGGAGGGTCAGGAATTCTACTTCTGGATCTGGGGTGATAG
>NW_016854001.1:0-621 GCF_001698545.2 Rhinopithecus bieti | reverse complement strand
AAATAAAATAAAATAAAATAAAGTCTCTTTTTTGCAGGTATATAAGAGGAAAACTGAGGCTGCCAAGAAAGAGTATCTGAAGGCACTGGCTGCTTACAAAGACAACCAGGAGTGTCAGGTAAGAGGGATAGGGTAGATGAATATTTAAACCAGTAAGAAGTTTTTTGGAAGTATTTGTTAGCAGTTTTAAGAAGTAAATACAACCAAGTGATTGATTGATTGATTGATTGATTGATTTATGTCTTCTTTTAGGCCACTGTGGAAACAGTGGAATTGGATCCAGCACCACCATCACAAACTCCTTCTCCACCTCCTATGGCTACTGTTGACCCAGCATCTCCAGCACCAGCTTCAATAGAGCCCCCTGCCCTGTCCCCATCCATTGTTGTTAACTCCACCCTTTCATCCTATGTGGCAAACCAGGCATCTTCTGGAGCTGGGGGTCAGCCCAATATCACCAAGTTGATTATTACCAAACAAATGTTGCCCTCGTCCATTACTATGTCTCAAGGAGGGATGGTTACTGTTATCCCAGCCACAGTGGTGACCTCCCGGGGGCTCCAGCTAGGCCAAACCAGTACAGCCACTATCCAGCCCAGTCAACAAGCCCAGATTGTCACT
>NW_016854000.1:0-2338 GCF_001698545.2 Rhinopithecus bieti | reverse complement strand
GTGCTGGGATTACAGGCTTGAGCCACCGCGCCCGGCCAATTGTTTTTGGAGACAGAGTCTCGCTCTGTTGCACAGGCTGGAGTGCAGTGGCGCGATCTCGGCTCACTGCAACCTCTGCCTCCCAAGTTCAAGCAATTCTCCTGCCTCAGCCTCTCAAGTAGCTGGGATTACAGGTGCCTGCCACTATGCCCGGCTAATGTTTGTATTTTTTAGTAGAGACGGGGTTTTAATGTGTTGGCCAGGCTGGTCTCGAACTCCTGACCTCAGGTGATGTACCTGCCTTGAATTCCCGAAGTGCTTGGATTACAGGCATGAGCCACTGCGCCTGGCCTCAGATTAACTTTGGAATGCCCTTGGCCAAGAGGAGGTCCATTCAGTTGGTTAGGGGGCTTAGAATTTTATTCCTGGTTTATGTATGGGTATACTGCATCTTGTTTACATATTTATCTGTTAATGAACATTTGGCTTGTCCCATCTTTTTGCTATTTTGAATAATACAGCTATGAATATTGGTGTACAAATGTCTGTTCAAGTCCCTGCTTTCAATTCTTTTGAGCATATACCCAGATGTGGAATTGTTGGGTCATGTTGTGATTCTATGTTTACTTTTTTAAGGAACTGCCATACTATACCTAACAATTTTGATTGATACATAATCATATTATGGGGTCCATATGATATTTGGATACATGCATACAATGGGTAATGACTGTGTCAGGGTAACTGGGATTTCCATCACCTCAAACACGTATCATTCCTTTGTGTTGAGGACATTCCAAATTTTCTGTTCTAGGTAATTTTGAAATATACAATGCATTATTGATGACTATAGTCACCTACTGTGCTGTCAAACACTAGAGCTTATTCCTTCTATCTAACTGTATGCTTGTATCCATGAACCAACCTCTCCATCCCTTTTCCCTCCTACCCTTCCCAGCCTCTGGTAGCCAGCACTCCGTTCACTTCCTCTGTGAGATCCACCTTCCGAGCCCCCATATAGGAGTGAGAACATGCAGTGTTTGTCTTTCTAGGCATTATACCTGGCTGAATTTAATGTCGATTCAACACATATGTATTACGCATCAACTGTGTTGCCCAATGAGACCCGGAGCCCCCACAGAGTCCACAGTACAGACAGAGAAACCCTAGATGTGTGGGACTCTGAAGGCATGGGAAAGCTAGCCCTCCTGCCACCTGTAGCTGGAACAACAGCAGAGCCCTATGCGCCCCAGGCCCTGGGCTTAGCTGGGAGTCTCCCACAAGGGTGGAGCCCAGACATCAGAAGAAGCCTCAAAAACGAGTTCTTGGCCGGGCATGGTGGCTCATGCCTGTAATCCCAGCACTTTGGGAGGCCAAGGTGGGTGGATCACCTGAGGTCAGGAGTTCCGACGAGCCTGATCTTCATGGTGAAACCCCGTCTCTACTAAATAGAAAAAACTTAGCCAGGCTGAGGCAGGAGAATCACTTAAACCCGGGAGACAGAGGTTTCAGTGAGCTGAGATAGCACCACTGCACTCCAGCCTCAGCAACAAAAGCAAAACTCCATTTCCAAAAAAAAACAAAGAGAGGAGTTCCTTTCTTTCCCACTGGCCTGGGCTCGGGGCCTAAGAGAGACCCTTGTGGGAGCTCACGCCAAGCCCCAGGAGGACACTGCTGCGTGCCTAATAGTACCAGAGCTTCCTCCGTGGGTGGGGTCACAGGGAGCCCTGAATGACCCTGCCTTACAGAGCCCCATTGACAAGCCCCAGTCCCATCAGGTCTATAGAAACCACTCCACACACCTTAGCTTACCTGTGTGGCAGGCAGGTATCACTGGGCCACAGAGGGAAGGGTCAGCGCTGAAGGAGAGTGGCCAGCTGCCCTAAAGTGGGGTCCTCTACAGCCAGGTAAAGTGTTTTGCTGGACTTAGCCAAGGGCAGAGGGTCAAATGGTCCCATACACAAAGCAGTTCGTAAAATGAGTCAGACAGAAACCAGGACTCCAGTGCTCACTGTTCTTCCGGGACTCAAGGGAGACATGGTCACACCAGCTGTCCAGTGATGCTGAAGGAAAGAAGACCACTCCCCCTGCTTACTCCCTCCGGTAACTGTGCTAGGTGTGGTGGCTCACGCCTCTAATCCCAGCACTTTGGGAGGCCATGGTGGGTGGATCACCTGAGGTCAGGAGTTTCAGACCAGCCTGGTTAAGCTGGTGAAACCCCATCTCTATTAAAAATACAAAAAAAGCCAGGCGCGGTGGCTCACGCCTGTAATCCCAGCACTTTGGGAGGCTGAGGCGGGCAGATCACGAGGTCAGGAGATTGAGACCATCCTGGGTAACACGGTGAAACCCCATCTCT
>NW_016853999.1:0-2337 GCF_001698545.2 Rhinopithecus bieti | reverse complement strand
AATATATATATATTATATATATAATAGTTTATAATAAACTATTATAATAGTTTATACAATAAATAGAACAAATTATGATTGGTTGAAATTATCCCTTAGTAGCTGAGGGATATAACTTTTTCCCCAAGTATCTGAATGATACAAAGTCATGGTCAGAGATTGTGTGGTGGTCTGTTCTAAGTTTTATGCACATAGTGTTTTATATATTTCTCTTAAATCACTTGGTGTTTGGATTGATGCGCTTGTATTTGTCCTGTGGGAGATGCCCAGCTAGCTCTGCCAGCTAACTCCTGCTGGAGCGACAGTACAGTCTCTCTCACTACTAATCTTATACCTGGTGGTATTATGTAATACTAACATAAATGGATAGTCTGAAGGACTACCATCTTAAGGACTTTCTGTGTCATAGAAAATTGTCCTTGACCCTTGATTAAAATACTTTAATGGTTCTGAGCCTGTTCCTGTTTTATGGCATTGCATATAATATAGCCACATGGAGGAATTCTTCCATGGCTCCTTCTTAGGCATTTTGATCAAATGGAATGCTTTGAGTCTCCATAAGGTTAAAACTTGTTAAAGCCACATTTGAGAATGTGATGAAGCTATTCCATTGCTTAAGGCATAATTTTTATTTCTCACAAATAACCTTAAGTTTACTTTTAAACTATCATATACATTCCCCAGCACAATAGCTGATTGATAGCTGCACTGATGGAAAGATAAAATTTGGAGATTAACTATACAGCATAGTATGGTGGTTTCCTCTAATAATTCTTTTCTTTTTTCTTTAATATCATGCCATAGAAATATTTGGAGGTGAAACTGTTGGAAATATCATTATAACAGATACTGAGGGGAGATTTCTTGGTTTAAATGAGGGGAGAGATTTTTTTTTTTTTTCTAATCTCTCTCTTTCTGAAAAGATGCCCTCTAGTGTCTGTCCCTCAGAGTGAAGCAGATATCTGTATTAGATTCAGTTTGATCAGACTGCTACTTTATCTTCCCCGTTGTTCATTGTTGAAGTCAGCTAAATAAACTTATGCTATGTGGTTCATTTTTCCTCAGCAATAGACCCTCTAAAATCCAGAGGATCAAATCTGCCAAAACTGATTGCCTTTTCTTGAGTCTGAGCACAGATCTCCAAGTTAAAAACCTTGTGGGGCTGGCTTGCTCAAAACAATTTTAAGTCCTTTTTCCCTCTCTTTTCACAGTCCTCTTACTCCCAGTTACTGGCAGCTACATGCCTTACCAAGCTTGTATCACGCACAAACAACCCCCTACCATTGGAACAGCGAATAGATATTCGTAAGTGGAAAATTTTCTGTTCTGTCTTGAAGAAAATAGTTTGTTTAGTGATGTGCTAGTAATAGTCAAATGTATGTGTTTGTTCAATGATGTGCTGAGATTGCTAACCATACAAAAATGTCTAGAATCCAGCTTGTTTCCAGAATTTGGGGCTTATGAAAGTGAAGGGCCCAAAATTACTTCTGAATAAAGCCTAAGTCCTCCCTTTTGTCATCAGAAGATTTATTTCATTCATCTTTTCTTTACTGTCACTAATACCTAAGAAAAACATTGTTAACGATTTTTAATTCTGTGTAGACCACATTCTTTAGCTACCTAGGAGTAGAGTCAAAGTGGCTATACTGCAAATTCTTCACGTGACAAAATAAAATTCTGAATTAGAGCACCTACTAATCTTAAATTTGGAACAGTAGCATAAAGAATTAAGACAGTTTGGGTTAAATAGTCTAAATTTATAATTTCTTGGCCATGTAGCATATCTAAAGATATACACCCTTCTCTGGCAGAGCTTTCTATTATGTGGATTGGTTTTGTTTGTTGTTTTTTTTTAATAGGGAACTATGTGCTCAACTACCTTGCCACTCGGCCAAAGTTGGCTACTTTCGTGACACAAGCACTTATTCAGTTATATGCCAGAATCACAAAACTGGGCTGGTTTGACTGTCAGAAGGATGACTATGTCTTCAGAAATGCAATCACAGATGTCACAAGGTTTTTACAGGTACAGTGTATATATTTGATGTAATGGGAATGGCAGAGCCAGCATATACATATATATAAACACACACACACGCTTACGTGCTTATCTACTTTTTAAACATGACACAAAATAGAATTATTTGATATATTCTCTTCTGCATGTTTTTTACCCTTAGTATGTCTTGGTAGTGTTTGCATGTTGGCAAAAACAAACCTTGTCTCAGTCTTTCAAATCCCTATATATGGTCCCAAGTGAAAATACGATAATTTAACTAATTAGTTAATATTTTATAGATGGGCATTTCCTGGGAGTCTTTTTTTTTTTTTCTTTTT
>NW_016853998.1:0-1000 GCF_001698545.2 Rhinopithecus bieti | reverse complement strand
AAAAAAAAAAAAGATAGCATACAAAGACAAGCCACAGACTAGATGATATTCCCCATATATATAACCATGGTTTATTGTTGTTGGTTTTTTGTTTTGTTTTTTTTTTGAGACGGAGTCTCGCTATCACCCAGGCTGGAGTGCAGTGGCCGGATCTCAGCTCACTGCAAGCTCCGCCTTCCAGGTTCACGCCATTCTCCTGCCTCAGCCTCCGGAGTAGCTGGGACTACAGGCGCCCGCCACCTCGCCTGGCTAGTTTTTTGTATTTTTTAGTAGAGACGGGGTTTCACCGTGTTAGCCAGGATGGTCTCGATCTCCTGACCTCGTGATCCACCCGTCTTGGCCTCCCAAAGTGCTGGGATTACGGGCTTGAGCCACCGCGCCCGGCCTCTTGTTTTTTGAGACAGGGTCTCGCTCTGACACCCAGCCTGGAGTGCAGTGGCACGATCTAGGCTCACTGCAACCTCTGCCTCTCAGGTTTAAGTGATTCTTGTGCCTCAGCCTCCCAAAGTAGCTGGCACTATAAGCGTCCGCCATCATGCTTGGCTAGTTTTTGTATTTTTAGTAGAGGCGGAGTTTCACTGTGTTGACCAGGCTGATCTCGAACTCCTGGCCTCAAGTGATACACCCGCCTTGGCCTTCCAAAGTGCTGGGATTATAGACGTGAGTCACCGCGCCCGGTCGTAAACCATTGCTTTGATTAGTATCCAAAACAGTTCTCGGGCAGGGCACAGTGGCTCACGCCTGTAATCCCAGCACTTTGGGAGGCCGAGGCGGGCGGATCACAAGGTCAGGAGATGGAGACCATCCTGGGTAACACGGTGAAACCCTGTGTCTACTAAAAAAAATTTTTAAAAATTAGCCAGGCGTGGTGGCAGCTGCCTGTAGTTCCAGCTACTCGGGAGACTGAGGCAGGAGAATGGTGTGAACCTGGGAGGCAGAGCTTGCAGCTTGCAGTGAGCCGAGATCGCGCCACTGCACTCCAGCCTGGGCAACAGAGCAA
>NW_016853997.1:0-1256 GCF_001698545.2 Rhinopithecus bieti | reverse complement strand
ACAAATGGAAAGATTACCATATTCATAGACTCGGTATTTTTCAGATATCAATTATCTGCAAATTGATCTGCATATTTTTTGCATTTGCAATTAGAATCAAAATGCTTGTGAGATTTTCATAGAAATTGCCAATCTTATTTTAAAATTTCTATGGAAATGCCAACCTCCTAAAAGAGGAAGACAAATTTTGAAAAATAACTGGAGGATGTTGACTCTTGATTTCAAGACTTAAAATGAAATAATTTTAAAAGTGTAGAAATAGAGTACAGAAATAGGTTGATGAAACAGAATAGAGAGTTCAAAATTAGACCAACCCATCTATTGATTTTGACAAAAAATGTAAAGCCGATTCAGGGAGGCGAAGGGTATCTTTTCAATGAATTGTGCAGTGACAATTTGATACCTATGAGTCAAAAAAAAAGTATATTCCTATCTTTTACCATCTGTAAAATTAATGCAAAATGGATCACAGGTTGAAATGTAGAACATAAAACTCCAAACATCCTAAAACATAGAAAAAAAAATTTGTGACTTTGATTTAGGCAAATATTTGTTTAAAAGAACTCTAAAACCATCAGCTGTGAAGGGAAAAAGTGATAATTAAGAACTTAAAACTTCCTGTTCAAAAGATATTAAGGAAATGAAAATGCAACCCACTAAGTGGGAGAAAATACCTCTAAAACATATATCTGTTGAATGACTTGTATCCAGAACATACAAAGAACTTTTGCAACTCAATTGTATAATAAAAAACAGTTTAAAAATGTGATCAAAATATTTGAACCCACACTTCACAAAAGAAGAAACCCAAATGACAGAGAAGCACAAGAAAATAAACTCAAAATCAGTATTCATCAGGGAAATGCTAATTAAAACCAAAATGACATATCAATGTAAACCCACCAAAATGGTTAAAACTAAAAAGATTAATAATACTGTGATGCTTAATACTGAGTGTCAACTTGATTGATTTGAAGGATGTCAAGTATTACTTCTGGGTGTGAGTGTAAGAATGTTGCCAAAAGAGATTAACAATTGAGTCAGTGGGCTGAGAAGGGCAGAACCACTCTTAATCTGGGTGGACACCATCTAATCAGTGGCCAGCTCAGCCAAAATAAAGCAGGCAGAAAAAAAGGAAAAAGACTTGACTGGCCTAGCATCCCGGCATACATCTATACATCTTTCTCTCATGCTGGACTCTTCCTTCTCTCAAACATCTGACTCCAAATTCTTCAGTTTTGAGACTCAGACTGGCT
>NW_016853995.1:0-1982 GCF_001698545.2 Rhinopithecus bieti | reverse complement strand
GGATCCATCCACGAGGGAGTTTCCAAGCTGTGTAATGTAAAGAGAGCTTCATCTATGTGAGATGAGTAAACATAGCAAAAGCAGATTCACAGAAAGCTTCTTTCCACTTTTATCTGAAGATAGTTCCTTTTCACCATAGTCCTGAATGTGCTCCCGAAGGTTCCTTCGTGGATTCGTCTATGACAGTTTCCAAGCTGTATAATGTATAGAAAGCTTTATCTAGGTGAGATTATGACACATATCACAGCGTAGTTTCCTATAAAGCTTCTTTCCAGTTTTTGTCTCAGGCTATTTCACTTTTCACCATCGGCATCAACATGCTCCCGAATATCACTTGGTACCTGATTCTCCAAAAGGGTTTCCCCGATGCTATATGAGAAGAGAGATATAACAGTGTGAGTGGAATGCAGACGTCACAAAGCAGTTACTCGGAAAGCTTCTCTCCAGTTTCAGTCTAAACATACTTCCTTTTTCACCGTTAGCCTCAAAGTGCTCCTGAATATCCCATCACACGCTAAACATACACAGGGTTAGAAAACCGTTCAATGAAAAGAGAGGCTTAACTGAGCAAGAGGAATTAAGTTGACACAGAGCAGTTTCACAAAAAGCTTCCTTCTGAATTTTATCTGAGGATATTTCTTTCTCCATAATCTAAGGATCATTCCCAAATGTCCTTCCTCAGATTCCACAAAAACAGGGATTTCAAGCTGCTCAATCAAAAGAATGTTTTACCCCTATGAGAGGAATACACACATCGCGAAGCAGTTGCTCAGAAAGTTTCTTGGCAAGTTTCATCGGAAGACGTTTCCTTGCTCACCACAAGCATCCGGGCATCACTAAATATCCCTTCACAGATTCTTCAAAGACAGAGTTTCGACACTGGGCAACATAGAGTAAGCATTAACTCTTTGAATTGAATGCACATATGAGAGAGCAGATTCTTGGAACGCTTCTTTCTCGATTTTATTTCAGTATATTTTACTCTTCGCCACAGTCCTCAAGGCAATCTGAAATATCACTTTTTCGGTTTCACAGGAACAGTGTTCAAACGTTGCCTTGTGAGAAAAGAGGTATAACTCCCTGAGTGGAATGCATACATAACAAAGTAGTGTCTCAGAAAGCTTCTATACAGTTTTTATCTGACGATATCACCTCTTTCACCGTAGGAGTGAATGTGGTCCTGAATGTCTTTCACGGGTCCGTGCATGACGGAGTTTCCAAACTACGTAATATAAGAAAAATGTTAACTATGCGAGATGAATCAATATATCTAACACAAGCAGTTTCTTTCTTTCCAGAAATATTCTTTCCAGTTTTTGTCTGAGGATATTTCCTTTATCACCATAGCCCTCCCTATACTCCTGAATGTCTCTTGGTAGCTTTTTCTACAAAAGAGATTCCAGAATCCTTTATGTGAAGAAACGTACATTTCTGTGAGTGGAATGCACACGTCACAAAGCAGCTCCTCAGAAAGCTTCTCTCCAGCTTCTATCTGAACACGTTTCCTTTCTCACCGTAATCCTGAAAGCGCTGCTGTATATCCCATTGCAGATTACACAAAACAGTGTTATGATACTGCTCAATAAAAGAGAAACTTAACTGTGTGAGTGGAATTCACGTGACACAGAGCAGTTTCACAGAAAGCTTCCTTCTGCTTTCTATCTGAGGTTATTATTTTTTTTCAGGATATTCTAAAGATCATTTCCAAATGTCCTTTATCAGATTCCCCAGAAACAGTGATTTCAAACTGCTCAACCCAAAAAATGATTTAACTCTATGAGATGAATACAAACATCACAAAAGTGTTGTGCAGAAAGCTTCTCTCACATTTTCAATTGAAGACATTTCCTTGCTCACACAGGCATCCGGATGCCACTTACTATCCCTTTACAAAACCCTCAAACGTCGACTTTCAAAGTGGGAAACGTAGAGTAAGCATTAACCTTGTGAAAAGAATGGATATATCAGAGAGCAGTTTCTTT
>NW_016853994.1:0-2339 GCF_001698545.2 Rhinopithecus bieti | reverse complement strand
GGAAGGAAGGAAGGAAGGAAGGAAGGAAGGAAGGAAGGAAGGAAGGAAGGAAATGCAAGAGCTGAGGTTCTGCCCCAGCCCCGCTGAATTAGCATCCGCATTTTACAAGACCCCCAGGTGATTCCTGGTCACCTTTAAGGTATAAGAAGCGCTGAATGAGTACGTCACCCGGAGACACTGGCCGGTTCCCTTGCTGCTCTCACCATGTAGATGGCTCCCCCTTGTGGAGATTTTATTGAGACACGGTTTGGCTCTACCACCCTGGCTGGAGTGCAGTGGCTCGATTTCAGCTAACTGCAGACTCGAACATCTGTCCTGGAACAATCCTCCTACTTCAGCCTACCGAGTAGATGGGACTACAGGCACGCGCCACCATGCCCAGCTAATTTTTTTTTATTATTGGAGAGATGGGGGGTGGTCTCGCTATATTGCCCAAGCTGGTCTTGAACTGCTGGCCTCAGTGATCCTCCTGCCTCAGCCTCCCAAAGCACTGGGATTGCAGTCATAAGCCACTGCATCCAGCCAGCCCTCTTCCTTTATAGCAGGGGGTCTATCTCTCTTGCTGGATTTGATCGTCGGTGCATGAATTTGTAATCAGCTGAAAATCTGAAACCATGGCAGAGACGTTTTCTTGGAAATAAGCAATTTGTATTATTCTCTTTTTTTTTTTTTTCTTAAGACAGAGTCTCGCTCTGTCACCCAGGCTGGAGTGCAGTGGCGCAATCTCAGCTCATTGCAGCCTCTGCCTCCTGGGTTCAAGTGATTCTCCTGCCTCAGCCTCCTGAATAGCTGGGTTTACAGGCATGCGCCACCATGCCCGGCTAATTTTTGTATTTTTAGTAGAGATGGGGTTTTGTCATGTTGCCCAGGGTGGTCTAGAACTCCTGACCTCAAGTAACCCGCCTGCCTTAGCCTCCCAAAGTGCTAGGATTACAGTCATGAGCCATTGCACCTGGCAATTTTCTCCATTTTAATATGCCCTCCAAGAAGTTAGGTCTTGTGGGGAAAAAGTTACATATGAAAATACATCATCATCTACAGAAGACTGGCAGATTTGCTTGGGTCCCACAAAAGCAGATTCTGAGACAATGACTTGGGTGATGGCAGTTTATCTGGGAGGTGATCCCAGGAAGCAGGAGTGAGTTAGAGAACCAAGTCAGAAACAAGGCCAGGCGTGGTGGCTCACACCTGTAATCCCAGCACTTTGGGAGGCCAAGGCAGGTAGATCACCTGAGGCCAGGAGCTCGAGAACAGCCTAACTAACATGGTCTAAAACAAAAACAAAAACAAAAAACAAGAAAGAAATGAGAGAAAAGCCGATAAGCGCCTGCTGCTCAGTGGGTCACAGCTGGGGGAAACCGGGGCTCAATACAGCTGGGGATCCTCTGAGAAACCAAGCAGAAAACACCTCAGAATCTTCCCACTGAAGGATGAGGAGTGGGCCAGTGTGGTGGCTCAAGCCTGTGATCCCAGCACTTTGGGAGGCCAAGACGGGAGGAATGCCTGAGGCCAGGAGTTCAAGATGAGTCTGGGCAACATAGTGAGACCCCATCTCTCAAAAAAAAATTTTTTTTTGTTTTTAATTAGCCAGACACGGGGCTTGTGCCCGTAGTTCCAGCTATTCGGGAGGCTGAGGAAGAAGGATCGTGGGCCGGGCGCAATGGCTCACACCTGTAATCCCAGCATTTTGGGAAGCCGAGGCAGGCAGATCGCTTGAGGTCAGGAGTTCAAGACTAGCCTGGCCAACACCGTGAAACCTGGTCTCTACTACTAATACAAAGAAATTAGCTAAGCCTGGTGGCACACACCTGTAATCCCAGCTACTCAGAAGGTTCAGGCAGGAGGATTGCTTGAACCTGGGAGACGGAGGCTGCAGTGAGCCAAGATCTCACCACTGCACTCTAGTCTGGGAGCCAGAGCAAGACTGTCTCAAAAAAAAAAAAAAAAAAGAAAGAAAGAAAAGAGAAGCCAGGGCGGTGGCTCACGCTTGTAATCCCAACACTTTGGGAGGCCGAGGCAGGAGGATCACGAGGTCAGGAGATCAAGACCATCCTGGCCAACATGGTGAAACCTCGTCTCTACTAAAAATACAAAAATTAGCTGGGCGTGGTGGTGCACGCCTGTAGTCCCAGCTACTCGAGAGGCTGAGGCAAAAAAATCACTTGAACCTGAGAGTCGGAGGTTGCCGTGAGCCAAGATCACGCCACTGCACTCCAGCCTGGTGACAGAGCGAGACTCCGTCTCAAAAAAAAAAAAAAAAAAAAAAAAAGGAAGAGGATCTCTTGAGCTCTTGAGCTCAGGAGATCGAGGCTGCAGTGAGCTATGACCACACCACTGCA
>NW_016853993.1:0-1304 GCF_001698545.2 Rhinopithecus bieti | reverse complement strand
CTACATAATCATTACAATTATTTCGTGTATGTGTTATTCTATATACACAATAGTGTTACTTATGCTTAGGTAATCCATTTGTCAGAAGAAAATATCTAAGATGCTTTGTGCTCTAGTAATTTCCATTTTGATTACATTAAAACTATCACTCAATGAGATAAAGAATAGAATAAGAAAAGTGAGTATTTTAGCCTCATTTTATTTGAAATAGCACTTTTATGCAGCATAATAATGCAGGCATGCCTCTCTGTTTATTCTATAGTTAGTAAATGTGTTGTCTTGGAACACTTTCAATGACTCCTGATTATAAATCCAAGAACTACTTATTTCAATTAAACAAAATGATTTAGCAATTCTGTCAAGACCTTGATGTCTAGAAATAGGGTTCAATTATGGGAGCTTGGTATTTTCCAATTAGACATACAAATGGAGTCAAATTCAGTGGAGCCAAATTTTGAAATGAAAAATTATGAGATCAGCATAGTTTGAGAAGTTTTATTTGTTTATCCTAGAGGATCTTGACAAAAGAGTTTTGTCAACAAGAGAAGTAAAACACAAGAAGAGCCAATATCAAGGGCAAAGGATGTAAGGGTCAGAATCAAATCAAGAAAGATTTTTTAAAATATCATTAGAACCAGAATCAGCACAACTTCCGGGAGTGTTATTAAAACTCTATAGAGAGTGAGCACAAGAAAAATTCCTTAAGGTCATTAGGAATGATCAAAGTGTTCAAATAGCAGATACTGTAAAGACTGCATCTCAGTATAAGGGAAAAGATAGAAACAGGTTTGATTGTTCTCATCCAACTAACCAGATGTAGATAAGGAAACCATACACAATGGGATTTTCCTAGGAAGTTTCCATTTTATTCCTGTCCAGGTTAGTGTTCCTCAGTACAGAAAATAATCATCGTAGTACAGATTCCAGAGGTCAGAACCTGAAACTAATTCACACAAGTAGAGTTTTTCACCAGTAGGGCTCTTACATCTTGAAGTAGATCAATTTTGGTGTTGTTTAGAGAATCATAAAAGACAACAAAAATTACCACAACTGCATTATACATTATTATAATTGTTCTATTTTATGATCAGCTATTGTTGCTAATCTCTTGCTGAGATTAATTTATAAATAAAACTTTACCTTAGATATGTATGTTAAGGAAAAAAAACAGTTTATGCAGGGTTTGGAACTATTTGTAGTTTCAGGCAACCACTGGGAGTCTTGGAATATATTCCCCATGGATAAGGAGGGACTACTGCAATTGTTTTAAGGGTGAAAATTTTCCTCTGTGTTAACATTTTTAG
>NW_016853992.1:0-621 GCF_001698545.2 Rhinopithecus bieti | reverse complement strand
ACCCTTTGCCTCAATGCGCACACGAATATCCCTTTTAAGATCCCCAAAAACAGTGCTACCAAACTGCTCAATGAAAAGAAAGGTACAACTCTCTGAGATGAATTCACCCATTACAAAGCAGTTTCTCAGAAAGCTTCTTTCTAGCTTTTGTCTGAGAATATTTCCTTTTTCACCATAGTCCTCAATGCACACGTGAATACTCCTTTGCAGATTCCACGAAAACAGTGCTAGCAAAGTGCTCCATGAAAAGAAAGGTATAAATCTGTGAGATGAATTCACACATCACAAAGAAGTTTATCAGAAAGCTTCTTTTTGGTTTTTGTCTGAGGATATTTCCTTTGTCACCATAGGCTTCAATGTGCTCCCAAATATCCTATTTCAGTTTCCACAAAAACAGTGTTATCAAACTGCTCAATGAAAACAACAGTGTATCACTGTGAGAATAATGCACACACCCAAAGGAGTTTCTCAGAAAGCTTCTTTCTACTTTTTCTCTGAGGATATTTCCTTTTTTACCATAGGCCTCAATGCACTCCGGAATATCCCATCTCAGATTCCATGAAGACAGTGTTAGCAAACTGTTCCATGAGAATAAATGTGTAACTCTGTGAGATGAATTCA
>NW_016853990.1:0-3010 GCF_001698545.2 Rhinopithecus bieti | reverse complement strand
TGAACCCAGGAGGTGAGGCTTGCAGTGAGCCGAGATCACGCCACTGCACTCCAGCCTGTGACAGAGAGAGACTCTGTCTCAAAAAAAAAAAAAAGGAAAAGAAAAGAAAAGGAGAGAGGATCGTGAATTGGGGGCAGGTAGGTGAAAGGAGGAACAGCCGCTGCCTGGAACCAGCTGAGGTTGTTTCCACTCCCAGGGCCTATGGTTTGGGCCCCAGTGTGTGCCAAGGCCTCCTCCATCCCCATCCCAGTGCTGAGTGGCCCCTGACCACAACTGCCTCTGGCAGCCTGGCCAGTGAAGGCCCCTGAAAGGGTGGTGTGCAGGCCAGCAGCCCTCAGGAGTTCTGGTCACAGATCCAGTGCATGCTGGGGAAAAAGGGCTTGAACATGCGTGCGCTCATGTGTGTACCTGCACAGGGGCAGGTGCGTGTGCGTGCATGTGCCTTCCTGTGTATGGGTGTGCAGGCATGCGCACAGACACATATGTGCACCATCCATGAGTGCGTGCTCTGCAGGTGTGTGCATGTATGTGCAGGCGCATGCATATCACGTGTGTGTACACTGTGTGTATACAGTCTGTACGTGTGTGGTTCTTCCTCCCAGCCACTTCCACACCTAACCCTGATCCTTCTATGTAGCTCCTGGAGGCTTTACATGGCAGAGGGACACCATCTGACACAGTCAAACCATGGTCCCAACAGCGGCCCCGAGCCTGGCACAGCTGGTCATGAGGTGGGATGGTGCTCAGGCAGCCCTGGCCCCTAGATGCATTTTCTTATCCCTCCCTTTAATGTCACGTAGAGAATGGACCTCGCCCAGGCAGACAGCTCAGTATTTGCTGTGATGTCTGCTGGGCTGGGCCAAGGCCTGAGCGCTGATGAAGGGTTCAGGGAACACCACAACCGCCCCAGCACCTCCTGAAACCTCGGACCTGACCTGTCTCCCACACACATGTCCACCACAAAAGAGGTCACGTGGGGCTTCGAAGGCAGCCAGGCTGGTTCCTGCTCCTCCCTCCTCCACACACCAGCTCACGCAGTAACCACCTGCATACATGCCAGCACTGCAGGAAGAAGGAACAGGACAGAAACGAGGCATGTGACCACAGGAGTGGGGAGGCCAGGATGGGCCCCAGTCCCAGCTCGGCCATCAGCCCCACAGGCCAGAGTGCTTAAATACACACCCACCACGCATGGCCAGTGCCAGGACCCACCCCACTCCCCAACCAGGCTCCAGTGCCCACCTCACTCCCCAACCAGGCTCCTGTGCCCACCCCACTCCCCAACCAGGCTCCTGTGCCCACCCCACTCCCCAGCCAGGCTCCTCTACCCACCTTACTCCCCAATCAGGCCCCTGGAGGGGCCAGGAACAGGCGAGTACCAGGACCCCTGGGCAGGAGCCTGGAGAGTACTGGGACAGCTGGTGGTGTGTTTAGGAACAGGCTGGACAGCGAGTGTGGGGACGGCGCCCCAACTCACACATGATGGCCTTGAATGCACATTCTCATGATGGCCACTCTCCAGTGTCCCTGACCCCATGTTCACATAGCCTCTGCCCTTTGCATCCATGGAGGTTGGTGCACCCCTGACCAGCAGGTCTGGTTCCCGTCTCCCCACCCTTGGTTTCTCTAGGGAAGTTTCTGGGAATCCAGGACCTTCTGGGAGGGCGGGGAAGATGGCGTTGGCCCCACTGTGTCCAGCTGTCTGATTTAAGTCCATCATCACAACTCCCAGTCCCACGATGGGGCTGCCCTGCCCTGCACTGCCCCCCAGGCAAAGGGCCAGCCCCTCACCCAGCTCCCATAGCAGTGAGCGGTCCCCTGAGAGGGTCACCTGGGAGGGGCAGGACAGCCCTCCGAGGCCCCAAGAACCACGCTGCAGCACTGATCTGACGGCCATCCCTGCAACGGTCAAGGGTGACCATGAGGCAGCTGGCAATTATGTGATTTCCAAGCGACTCATTCTGGGGCTAGGGCTGCTGCCACTTCAGGCCCAACTTCGGTGGTGGTGGCAGGCTTGGGAGACGCTGCTGACATTTCTGAATCCGTGGAGTCACTGAGGCCCCAGCACCTGGGCCTGCATCCTGGCCACTGCATTCCTTCCACAGGATTCAGACGTTCCCGCCATGGGGATCCCTGTGCTGGCCTCACCTAGGGCTGAGCAACGAGGGCATGGCCGAGCCCCTCTCTAGAGCTGCACGCTCCCTGCTCTGGGGTGTGGGAGACCGGTACTGGAGAGGCTGGAGGCTCTGCCCCATGGGGCCCATGTGCCTTAGTGACCTGCTGAGGCCCCAAGGTCTTCCAAAGCCCATGGAGGCCCCACGATGCCTCCAGCCTCCCCACAGGAGCCTCCCTGTAGCCTCTGGGTCTGTGCAGCCCTCCTGTAACCCCATAGCCTCCCTCACCTGGGCCTCCCCTGAGCCCTGGCCTCCACCCTGAGGAGTCACAGGAGGGCCATCCTTGGCCCGTGTCGAGGGAGATGCGATTGCTCCGTGGGCAACCCTCCCGTGTGGGGACCACACCCTTCCAGACCAGCCCCTCCCCTGCACCTGCTCCCACCACAGGGAGCCAGGACCTCGCCCAGCCCCAGCCTCTCCCCACCACCCAACCTCACCCCGGCCTTCTGGTGGGGTCTCCAGTCCTTGCTGCTCACACTCCTGTTCAGAGGAGATCACAGCCCAGGTCTGGCCCCAGCAGCCTCCCTGCTGCCAAACCAACCGGAGTCACCCCATTCCTGGACCTCCATCCCCTGGACTGGCCCTGTGGCCACGCCTCCCCTGGTGGCCATGCCTCTCCCGGTGGCCACGCCTCCCCAGTGGCCACGCCTCCCCGGGGACAGGCCACCGCTGGTCATGGTTGTTCCAGGCTTGAGGCAGACCCCGCTTCCTCCACCCCTGGACTCTTGGGCTCCTCAGGGCTGGGCCTGGGCCTTCCAAGCCCCTCTCCTATCGGTGGCCTGTCCCCATCTGCAGATTCAGCTACTGTCCCAGAACAGCCAGGCCCTGCTCCACAG
>NW_016853989.1:0-1664 GCF_001698545.2 Rhinopithecus bieti | reverse complement strand
AAATATTTAATATTAAATTAAAAATTTAAAAATAATTTAAAATATTAACAGTAGGTAATCTGAAATGATAATAGACATCTGTTTTATTTTGGATATAGTTGAATGTTTATATGTGAAGTTAGAGGTCTTTACATTTTATAGTATTGAATGTAATCCTATATGCTGCAAATAATCGCACAATTTATTACAACAAAACATTTTTGATTATAAAATAAACATATTACAATAATAAAATCATGCCATTTTGATTTTATTTTTGTCAAATTCTTGTACGAAGACTAGCCTTTCAATGTTTAATATGTTAGATCTTGTATTTTCTGTGCCTAGCTTCACATTAAGTCTTGAATTTAAATCTTGCTATTAGAAATGGGATAGAATTTGTTTTGCTGTGACATGCTCAGTTCTTTATTGTGAATTTTGCCAAGCCTTGACAGTGCATATACAGTACCCATGGCACTCTGATTGCTAGTTTGATTTCTGTTGAGGGTGACCTCTTGTTTATGTTAACGTTTCCTTTGGGATCACATTTTATTGTTTAAGCAGGGTTTCCTCCTTGAAAGTCTTTTTGGGTTTAGTTCAAGTTGAATTTTTGGTTTTATTTTATTTATTTATTTGAGAGAGGGTCTCACCCTGTCATCCATGCTGGAGTCCAGTGCATGATTTTGGCTTACTGCAGCCTCAACCTCCTGGGCTCAAACGATCCTCCCACTTCAGCCTCTCGAGTAGGTGCGACCACAGGCAAACGCCACCACACCTGGCTGTTGATTTTGGAGAGATAGGGTTTTGCCATGTTGCTCAGGCTGATCTTGCACTCCTGAGCTCAAGCAATCTACCCACCTCAGTCTCCCAAAGTGCTGAGATTACGGGCATGAGCCACCACACCCTGCTAATTTTGTTGTTTTAAAGTGTAGTTATTAATACCTCACTTTCTCAGCACATACATATACTTTTTGAATATGTTTCTTACAAAGCGTGTGTGTTCAGTTACAGAAGTTGTTGGTATTAGGATGATTGATGAGGTGGAAAGTCCATTCTATCTTTATCTGGCCTGCTTTCCGTGACCATCTTTATTGTGGCTTGCCTTGTGGAATGCACCATGTTAGGGGTTGGGGGAGATGTGAAGATGGAGAGCAATTCTGACCTAAGATCTCATATTCTTAGGAAATAATATATGTGTGTATTCATATATATATATATTTTAAAATTTTATTTGTTTATTTATTTTGAGATGGAGTCTCACTCTGTTGCCCAAGCTAAAGTGCAATGGTGTGATCTCAGCTCACTGCAACCTCTGCCTCCGTGGTTCAAGTGATTCTTCTGCCTTAGCCTCCTGAGTAGCTGGGATTACAGGCACTTGACATCAGGTCTGGCTAATTTTGTATTTTGTAGAGACTGGGTTTCACAATGTTGGCCAGGCTGGTCTCGAACTCCTGACCTCAGGTCATCCTCCCGCCTCGGACTCCCAAAGTGTTGAGATTACAGGCATGAGCCACCACGCCCATCCAGTGTATGCGTATATATTTTACTAATGTCTAAAATACATTTCTTTCTCTGAATGCTCTATGTGTGTGTGTGTGTGTATATATATATAATTTATGTATCTAAACATATATAATATATAAAATGTATTTCACATGTATTAAAATATATATTATATGTTTATT
>NW_016853988.1:0-1000 GCF_001698545.2 Rhinopithecus bieti | reverse complement strand
TTATGCCTTAGTTTCTAAAAGAAAAGTTTTAAAACTTTTTTAAAAAATCTTAAAATAGAAAAAAAGCTTATAGAATAAGGCTATAAAGAAAATATTTTTGTACAACTGTAAAATATGTCTGTGTTTTAAGCTAAGTTATTACAAAAGAGTCAAAATTTTAAAAATTGAAAGCTCATAAAGTAAAACATGTTACGATAAGCTAAGGTTAACTTATCATTGAAGAAAGACAAATATTTTTAAATATACTTAGTGTAGCCTAAGTATACAGTGTTTATAAAGTTTACAATAATGTACAGTAATGACCTAGGATTTCACATTCATTCAGCACTCACTCACTGACTCACTCAGAGCAACTTCTAGTCCTGCAAGCTCCATTCATGGCAAGTTCCCTATATAGGTGTACCATTTTTTATCTTTAAGATAATATTTTTACTGTATCTTTTCTAGGTTTAGACATGTTTAAGTACATAAATACTTACCATTGCGTTTTAACTGCCTACAGCATTCAGTACAGTAACACACTGTACTGGTTTGTAGCCTAGGAACAATAGGCTACGCCATATAGCCTAGATGTGTAGTAAGCTATACCATTTAGGTTTGTGTAAGTACACTCTAGGATGCTGGCACAACAAAATCGCCTAACAACCTGTTTCTCAGAACATATCCCTGCTTTTAAATGATGTGTGACTGTAATTGATATTCATGTGTTAAACAAACCTTGCATTCCTGGGATAAATCTCCCTTAGTCATGATATGAAATCCTTTTCATGTGTTGGGTTAGGTTTGCTAGCATTTTGTTGAGGATTTCTTTCATGTGTCTTCTTAAGAGACATTAATCTGTAGTTTTCCTTATGTGTGATATCTTTGGTTTTGGTATCAGGGTAATCCTGGCCTCACAGGATGAGTTGGGAAGTATTCTTTCCTCTTGTATTTTTTGAGAGATTTTGTGAAGAATTTGTATTATTTTGTTTTTTAAATATTGGACAGAGTTCACCAGGAA
>NW_016853987.1:0-1298 GCF_001698545.2 Rhinopithecus bieti | reverse complement strand
CAAGCTCCGCCTCCCGGGTTCAAGCGATTCTCCTGCCTCAGCCTCCCCAGTAGCTGGAATTACAGGGACACTCCACCATGCCTGGCTAATTTTTTGTATTTTTAGTAGAGATGGGGTTTCACCATGTTGGCCAGGCTGGTCTTGAACTCCTGACCTCAAGTGACCTGCCCACCTTGGCCTCCCAGAGTGCTGGAATTACAGGCGAAAGCCACCTGTTCCTTTTTTTCTTTTTTTTTTTTTAATCACGGGGTCTTGCTCTGTTGCCCAGGCTGGAGTGTAGTGGTGCGACTGGGGTTCACTGCAGCCTGGACCAGTCTCAAGAGATCCTCCACCTTAGCCTCTTGAGTAACTAGGATCACCAGCACAAATAATTTTTATTCTATTTTTTTTTTTTTTTTTTGAGACAGGGTCTTGCTCTGTCACCTAGACTGGAGTGCAGAGCTCACTGCAGCCTTGACTTCCCCGGGTGCAGGTGATCCTCCTACATCAGCCTCCAGAGTAGCTAGGATCACAGGTGTATGCCAGCATGCTCTGGTAATTTAAAAAAACAAAATAAAACAAAAAACTTTGTAGAGATGGGGCCTACCTCTGTTGCTCAGGGTGGTCTCGAACTCCTGGGCTCAAGCAAGCCTCCTTCTTCAGCCTCCCAAAATGCTGGGATCACAGGCGTGGGCCATGGCACCCAGCCACCCTTTGCTATTTTCTAGGAATTTAGGAGTGGAGTCAGTTTCAACATTGTCACCACATATTCTAACATGAAAATTGAAAACATAATAAACACACGTTATAATTGTCAAATGGAACATGAAAAGTTTAAATTGATAATAATGTCGGCATAAACTTCGCCCATACCTCTGGTATTGAGGAGCCCTAAGTATTCATGTTGGTTGTCTGGCATCTGTTCCTGTCACATACAAGAGACAACACTAGCTGGGCACAGTGACACGGGCCTGTGATCCCAGCTACTCAGGACTATGAGGCAGGAGAATTGCTTGAGCCCAGAAGTTCGAGCCCAGCCTGGGCAACATAAGGAGACCTCCTTTCAAAAGAGAGAGCGATATTAGATATGAATTGTTGCAAAGTGTGCTTATCAATTTCCATTGTTAGGGTCTGTGTACCTGTTAAATGGAACAAAACTTAGAATTATATTTAGGCTGGGCATGGTGGCTCACACCTGTAATCCCAGCACTTTGTGAGGCTGAGGCAGGTGGATCACCTGAGGTTAGTAGTCCGACAGCAGCCTGGCCAAAATGGGGAAACCCTGTCTCTACTAAAATGCAAAATTAGCCAGGCGTGGT
>NW_016853986.1:0-1305 GCF_001698545.2 Rhinopithecus bieti | reverse complement strand
CTTCCGCCCCTTCCTGTCATCCCTTCGAGCTGGTGCTGCTCTGAGTTAATCTCCTTGCCCGTCAGGGGGTGACAGGAGGTGTCTGTCATTCGAAGCTGAGGCCGTCAGCCTTGCCGGCTAATTGGGGCGTGGGCACCAGGAGCACGGGAAATGGCTGGAGGGAAGGAGAGGGAATGTGAGGGGAAGCCACCCTCACCTCCTACCCACCAGCTTGGGGCTGATCCACGTGGCTCCTTAGGGGAGGGGGAAAGGAGGAAGGGACTGTGGAATGGGAACTTTGTGACCTTGGGCATTGCTGTTCCTTTCTGGGCTTCATATTATCATTCACAATGATAACAACAGGCCTTTAATGAGCAATTACGGTGTAAATCAAGCACACCTGTTGAAAAACCTCTGCTTTTGTTTTTGTTTTTTTGTTTGTTTGTTTTTTTAATGGAGACGGAGTTGTGCTCTTGTTTCCCAGGCTGGAGTGCAATGGTGCGATCCCGGCTTCTGGCAACCTCTACCTCCCGGGTTCAAGTGATTCTCCTGCCTCAGCCTCCCGAGTAGCTGGGATTACAGGCATGTGCCACCATGCCCAGTTAATTTTGTATTTTTAGTAGAGACAGGGTTTCTCCAAGTTGGTCAGGCTCCTCTTGAACTCCTGACCTCAGGTGATCCACCTGCCTCAGCTTCCCAAAGTGCTGGGACTACAGGCGTAAGCCACTGCGCCCGACCCCTCTGATGGTTTTCTATAGCCTTTGGAATTCAAGCCAGACTTCTCCTAAGGTCCTTGGGGACCCCCAGTATCCATGCCTCTTTCCTCCCTGCTCCTGCTCCAGCCACTCCAGCCTCACCACAGAGCAAGCTCTTCCTGCCTCAGGGCTTTTGCACTTGCTCTTTCTGCTCTGTGGAACACCCTTTCCCTACCTCTTAGCATGGCTGGCTCTGCATTCTTCAGGTCTCAGCTCAAATGACACCTCAGAGACAAGGTCCCTGACCACCTTATCCAAAATCACTCTTGGCCGGGTGCGGTGGCTCACACATGTAATCCCAGCACTTTCAGAGGCCAAGGCAAGTGGATCGCTTGAGGTCAGGAGTTCGAGACCAGCCTAGCTAACATGCTAAAACCCTGTCTCTAGTAAAATACAAAAATTAGCCAGTCCTTTTGTGGCGGGTGCCTGTAATCCCAGATACACAGGAGGCAGAGGCAGGAGAATCGCTTGAACCTGGGAGGCAGAGGTTGTAGTGAGCTGGGATCCCGCCATTATACTCCAGCCTGGACAACAGAGCAAGACTCTATCTCAGCCGGGCGCGGTGGCTCAA
>NW_016853985.1:0-2332 GCF_001698545.2 Rhinopithecus bieti | reverse complement strand
CTGGGTGTGGTGGTGTGCACCTGTAGTCCCAGAAATTCAGGAGGCTGAGGTGAGAGAATGGATTGAGCCCAGGAGGTTGAGGCTGCAGTGATCTGTGACTGTGCCACTGCATTCCAGCATGGGTAACAGAGTGAGACTGTGTCTCAAAAAATGAAAGAAAGAAAAAGAAAGAAAGAAAGAAAGAAAGAAAGAAAGAAAGAAAGAAAGAAAGAAAGAAAGAAAGAAAAGAAAAGAAATAGAAACAAATAAATGAACAGAAGGTGATTGTTTGGTTATATTCCTATGAAATGTCTAGAAGAGGCAAGTTCACAGAGACAGGAGGTAGATTCGCGGTTGCCGGAAGTTGGGGATCTAGGAGACCAGGGGGCAGGGGTGTGATAGCTAAAGGATATAGTGTTTCTTTTTGAGGAGATGAAAATATTATAAAATTGTGGTGATGCTTGCTTAGTCTGTTTGTGCTGCTATAACAGAATACCACAGACTGGGTAAGTTATAAATAATGTAAGTCAATTTTCTCACAGTTCTGGAGGTGGGGAAGTCCAAGATCAAGGTGCCAGCAGGTTCAGTTGTCTGGTGAGGGCTTCATCCTCCAGAGGAGAGGATCGCTGTGTCTTCATATGGGGGAAGGCAGGGGGGCAAGAGAGCCAAAGGCTCCATGAAGCCTGTTTTACAAGGGTCTTAATCCCATTCATGAAGGAGGACCCCTCAGGGCCTAATCACAGCTTAGAGGTCCCACCAGGTAATCCTATCACATTGCCCATTAAGTTTCAAAACCTGAATTTTGGAGGGGACACAATCAAACCATAGCAACTGTACAACTTAGTGGATATACTAAAAACCATTGAACTGTACACTTTACATTGATGAATTGCGGGATATGTGAATTATCTCTCAAAAAAGCTGTTAAAAAAAGGATAGGGGGCTGAATGGTTTCCTTGAAAAGAAGCTTAGAAACTGGAAAAAATAAGAAAAGCAGCCAAATATCCATTCAGCAAACCAGACATAAAACTGAAGACGGTGGGAACAAGGTCGTTTTTTTTGACTCAGAGCTATTCCAAGTGTAAGCCCCTCATCAGCAGCTGTCTCCTGGGAGCTTGTTAGAAAAGCAAATTCTTGAGTCTTACCCCAAACTGCTAAATCAGGATCTCTGAGTATCACTAAAGTTTAGGAAGCACAAATTTAACTCATTGTTGTTTTAATAAACAATAACTCCTTCCCTAACATTGTGCAAGGTATTGTTGGAAGTGCTCTTCAAACCACAAACTGCAGGCCAAACAAGATGTAAAAGAAGCAAAACTGATTTTAAAATGTCACTTGGATAATGGAACTTTAACACTGTACTTTGCAGATAATAATTCCAACATAGCTGGGCTTATTAACAACCAATGGTTACTTGCATCAAAGGTGGTTTATTTGCTGGAAGCTGCTGAAGCAGTTAACCAGACTGATGTGCCTTGAAGTTGCAAGTATTTCCTACATGACCTGCAGGAAAGATCCTGCTATCATTTTTCCCCAACAAAGATGCTGAAATTGGTGTGAATGCAATGAAAAGCTGCGATGCAGGTGGAAATTCATAGATAATTTTGTCATCTTGAAAGCCAATTGTTTGCTCCAATGCCACATTTCCAGATCCAAGGTTTGGGGACAAATTTATCTCTAGTGATCATGTAAAGCATTGTAACTGTAGCACACATTTCAGAAATAAAAGAAGGAGCAAGAAAACAATCTTAAGGTTGCTCCTGAAAATATTCAGAAATTATCTTCCTTGAGCCCTGCACAAAGCTTGGTTGGTGAGTCTGCTTCACTGAAATTGCACTGTCACCATCAACTTAACCTTTTAGTTGGGAAAGTAAATGTTGACCTTAGTAAGTGACTATTAGGAAGGAAACTTAATAAATCTGTGGCGACATCACTAGCAGCACAATCTATGCTGGCAGTGCTGGCCAAACCCATTAAGCACTTTTTCTAATTTCAATTGAAAGAGAATGTTTCGTTTGGTACAGAATTGCGAATGTGTGGTTCGCTGGATGAAAGAGCCACCCAGCAGTGACTCAAGCTGATATTCTTGTAGCTACAGTAAAATGGCATACTTTAAAAAATGATGATGATAACTCTCCATATTAAAATTGTAATATTTTACAATGAAGCTTTATGTACGGATGTTCATTCTAGCATGAATATTTGGTTCTGGCTTTGGCTTGGGCCATTGGGCATGTAGCTACAATGTGCATTTTGTGCACCCCTGGTTTACAATGGACAAAAGTTAAAATTAACAATGGATATGCAGGTTCTTAAAATGATTCTTTGGCCCCTTCTGCAACTCAGCATCAGC
>NW_016853984.1:0-818 GCF_001698545.2 Rhinopithecus bieti | reverse complement strand
GTCTCCCAGGCTGGAGTGCAGTGGCGCGATCTCGGCTCGCTGCAAGCTCCGCCTCCTGGGTTCACACCATTCTCCTGCCTCAGCCTCCCGAGTAGCTGGGACTACAGGTGCCCGCCACCACGCCCGGCTAAGTTTTTGTGTTTTCTAGTAGAGATGGTGTTTCACCGTGTTAGCTAGGATGGTCTCGATCTCCTGACCTCGTGGTCCCCCCACCTTGGCCTCCCAAAATTCTGGAATTACAGGCCTGAGCTACTGCGCCCGGCTGGCATTTGTTTTCTAATACAAGTGCCTTGAGGATACAGACATGTCTTGTTTGGTATGGTAGCTGCCACATTGTAGAACAGATGCTCAGACACTATTAAGGTTTGTTTAATTTGTTAAGTCAACTGAAAACATAGAAAACTATTACTACTAATTAGGATGGGCACGGTGGCTCACGCCTGTAATCCCAGCACTTTGAGAGGCCAAGGTGGGCGGATCACGAGGTCAGGAGATTGAGACCTTCCTGGCTAACACGGTGAAAAGCCGTCTCTACTAAAACTACAAAAAATTAGCCGGGCGTGGTGGCACATGCCCGTAGTCCCAGCTACTCGGGAGGCTGAGGCAGGAGAATGGCGTGAACCTGGGAGGCAGAGCTTGCAGTGAGCCGAGATGGCGCCACTGCACTCCAGCCTGGGCAACAGAGTGAGACTCCATCTCAAATAAATAAATAAATAAATAAATATTAATTAAAATGGGTTTCTACTTAAAACATATCAGCATCTCTATGTATAAGAGTAGTTCCTGCCGGGTGCGGTGGCTCAAGCCTGTAATCCCAG
>NW_016853983.1:0-1120 GCF_001698545.2 Rhinopithecus bieti | reverse complement strand
GTTTCTCGTCACCCAGGCTCGAGTGCAATGGTGCCTTCAGCTCACTGCAACCTCCGCCTCCCAGGTTCAAGCAGTTCTCCTGCCTCAGGGTCCCGAGTAGCTGGGATTACAGGTGGCCACCACCACGCCCAGCTAATTTTCGTTCTTTTAGTAAAGACGGGGTTTCACCATGTTGGCCAGGCTGGTCTTGAACTCCTGACCTCAGAAGATCCATCCACCTTGGCCTCCCAAAGTGCTGGGATTACAGGCATGAGCCCTTGTGCCCAGCCAGAATATACTTTTTTTTTTTTTTTTTTTTGAGACAGAATCTCACTCTCTCCCCAAGGCTAGAGTGCAGTGGCATAATCTCTGCTCACTGCAACCTCTACCTCCAGGGTTCAAGCTATTCTCCTGCCTCAGCCTCCCGAGTAGTTGGGATTACAGGCACCTGCCAGCATGCCCGGCTAATTTTTTGTATTTTTAGTAGACACGAGGGTTCTCCATGTTGGCCGGGCTGGTCTCGAACTCCCAACCTCAGGTGATCTGCTCGCCTCGGCCTCCCAAAGTGCTGGGATTACAGGCGTGAGCCACTGCACCCGGCCCAGAATATACTTTTTAAAATGAGGTGCTATAATTTATATTCGTGTACTTCAGATCGAATTAACTATGAGCTAAATTTTTAATATTTAACGATACAATTCACATAAAATTGGACAAATATGCAACTCCCCAAAACCTCAGTTTCACTCTCTGTGAAATGGAGATCTCAGTTTCTACCTCATAAGGGAATTATGTGTATAGATGTGGCAGTGGGTACCTAGGAGAGTACATGGCCTGACACATGGCAAGCACCACATGAAATATCACTATACTTATTAATTTGAGTAATTGACAAGAAAATAAAAAATATATCCTGTCATTATGTGAAAAGTTCTATCTGTACTGCCAAGTGCTCAAATGTAAGAAAACGATTTTTTTCCAAGCTACTTCTGAGAATAAAAGTGTAGAAAAGTATTACTGATTAATAATAATTTAGACAGAACTGTCCAACATAAATATAATTTGGATACTCAGTGAAATCTTAGTGTTACATATTTTATATCTGATTTCTAAACTTGTCATGACATCAAAGTCACCTAGG
>NW_016853982.1:0-1801 GCF_001698545.2 Rhinopithecus bieti | reverse complement strand
TTCTTTCCTTCCTTCCTTTCTCCCTCCCTCCCTTCTCTCCCTCCTTCCTTCCTTTCTTTTCTTTATTTCCTTCTTTCTTTTCCTTCCTTCCTTCTCTCTCTCTTTCTCTTTATTTCTTTCCTTCTTTCTTCCCCCCTCTCTCTTTCTTTTCTTTAAGAGGGTCTCACTCTGTTGCCCAGGTTGGAGTGCAGTGGTACGGTCTCAGCTCACTGCAGCCTCAACCTCTCCAGCTCAGGGAATCCTCTCACCTCAACCTCCCAGATAGCTGGGACTATAAGCACACACCACCACGCTCAGCTGATTTTTTGTATTTTTTGTAGAAATGGGGTTTTGCCATGTTGCCCAGGCTGGTCTTGAACTCCTGACCTCGGGTGATCCACCCACCTAGGCCTCCCGAAGTGCTGGGATTACAGGCGTGAGCCACCACACTTGGCCTATATTTTGTTTTGTTTTAAGATGGAGTCTTGCTCTGTCGCCCAGACTGGAGTACAGTGGCATGATCTCAGCTCACTGCAGCTTCCGCCTCCCAGGTTCAAGGTATTCTCCTGCCTCAGCCTCCTAAGTAGCTGGGACTCCAGGCACAAACCACCACGCCTAGCTAATTTTATATTTTTTTAGTAGACTCGGGGTTTTATCATGTTGGCCAGGCTGGTCTTGAATGCCTGACCTCAAGTGATCCACCCGCCTAGGCCTCCCAAAGTGTTGGGATTGCAGGCATGAACCACCGCGCCCAGCCAATATATTTAGATACACAAATACTTACCATTGTTTTGCAATTGCTGGCAATATTCAGTACAGTCGTATGCTGTGCAGGTTTGTAGCTTAGGAGCAACAGGCTACATCATCCAGCCTAGGTGTGTGGTAGACCACACCATCCAGGTTTGTATCCATACACTCTATGATTTCATACAACCATGAAATTGCCTAACAATGCATTTCTCAGAAAGTATCCTTGTCGTTAAGCAACATGTGACTCTCTATATGAGTTAATAAATATGTTAAAACTGACCAAATTGTATGCTTTTTTTTTTTTTTTTTTGATGGAGTTTTGTTCCTGTTGCCCAGGCTGGAGTGCAATGGTGAGATCTCAGCTCACTGCAACCTCCACCTTCCGGGTTCAAGAGGTTCTCCTGCCTCAGCCTCCCAAGTAGCTGGGATTACAGGTGCCCCCCGCCACCAAGCCCGGTTAATTTTTTTGTATTTTTAGTAGAGACAGGGTTTCACCATGTTGGCCAGGCTGGTCTGGAACTCCTGACCTCAGGAGATCCGCCTGCCTCGACCTCCTAGAGTGCTGGGAATGCAGGCATGAGCCACCACGCCCAGCCCAAATTGTATATTTTAAATATGTGTGGTGTAACATACTACAATTTTACCTGAATCAAATTGGGGGAAAAAAAAAAAAGATCAACTCAAGGAACTAAAATAAAACATTTTGAGAAGGAGAGCTTCACCTCCCCACTGGCCCTGAATTTCCACGTCGTTTAACCCAACTTCTAACTTTAGATAGAAAAGAAAGAAAATGAAAAGAAAAAACGACACTAAAGTGAGACTTCACTTTAGAAAAGTGTTGAAAATACATTAAACACTGAGGTGTTGCCATAATAAATGAATAATTTCAGAGCTGTCTTATCAAATATTTTAAAATATTTAAAATTAGCAAGTGCAGAGAAAATTAATGTCGAGTAAATAATTTTAATGAATAGATCCTATTATGTTCTAATGAGGTGGTTTTTTTTTAATTCTGATTTTATTTTTGTAACAGAAGCTTTTCTTTCCAAGTCTTTTTGAGACAGAGTCTTGC
>NW_016853981.1:0-1157 GCF_001698545.2 Rhinopithecus bieti | reverse complement strand
CTGTCTGAGATACTGCTTTGTGATGTATGAATTCATTTTGCAGAGTTAAACAGTTCCTTTCATTGAGCAGTATGCTAACACTGTTTTTGTGGAATCTGCAATAGAATATTTTGGAGCACATTGAAGCCTATGGTGAAATAGGAAATATCTTCAAATAATAACTAGGAAATAGCTTTCTGAGAAACTACCTAGTTATGTTCGAATTCATCTCACAGAACTACACTGTTCTTTTCATTGAGAAGTTTGCTACCACTGTTTTCTTGGAATCTGCAATGGGATATTTCAGAGTGCATTGAATCTTGTTTTGACAAAGGCAATATCCTCAGACAAAAACTAGAAAGAAAGTTTCTGAGAAACTGCTTTGTGATGTGTGAATTCATCTCACATAGGTACACCGTTCTTTTCATTGAGCAGTATGCTAACACTGTTTTTGTGCAATCACCAGAAGCATATTTTGGAGTGCATTGAAACCTTTTGGGAAAAATGAAATATCTTCAAACAATATCTAGAAAATAGCTTTCTGTGAAACTGCTTAGTGATGAGTGAATTCATTTCACAGAGTTATGCTGTTCTTTTCATTGAGCAGTAGGTTGACACTGTTTTCATGGTATCTGCAAAGGGATATTTTGAATCACGTTGAAGCCTATGGTGAAAAGCAGTAGATTAACCCTGTCATCTTGGAATCTGCAAAGGAATATCTCAGAGCACATTGAAGCTTATGGTGACATAGGAAATATCCTCATATAATAACTAGAAAGAATCTGAGAAAACTCTTTGTGATGTGTTAATTCATTCAACAGAATTACATGATTCTTTTCATGGAGGAGTTTGGTAGCATTGTTTTTGGGGAATCTGAGAAGGGATATCTTGGATCGCTTTGAAGCCTATGGTGACAAAGAAAATATCCTCATATAAAACTAGAGAAAAGATTTCTGAGGACCTTCTTTGCAATGAAGCCTATGTTGAGAAAGGAAATATTCTCAAATAAAAACTAGAAAGAAACTGTCTGAGACATTTCTTTGTTATTTGTGAATTCATCTCACAATGTTACACCTTTCATTTCATGGAGCATTATTTTAACACTGTTTTCATGGAATCTGCAAAGGCATATTTGGGATCACATTGAGACGTATAGTGAAAAGGGAAAATCTTCACCT
>NW_016853980.1:0-1155 GCF_001698545.2 Rhinopithecus bieti | reverse complement strand
TATAAATACCAGACCAGCTAGCAGAAAAAAAGGAAGAAATAGAGCAACCCCAGCAGCTGATGCAAGTGGTCGGGGATACAAACTGCTAAGCATCAGGAATATATGCAGCTGAGCATCGGAAACTACAGCTAGACACAGTGGTGCAGCTTCAGAGAAAGATCACTTTCTTCCCATGCCATCTGCTTTCCCATTCCCCATCCTGCTGAGAGCCATTTTTATCACCCAATCAAATCCTCCATATATACTACCCTTCAAAAAGTTCATGTGACCTGATTCTTCCCAGACACTCAACAAGAATTCAGGTGTCAAGAAGGGCAGGTGCAGAAGGCTGTTAGCCTGGGCTGTTAACACTTAGCCATCCACGGACTGCAGGCTGAGTGAAACGAGCTACTCCAGTTCCTGCCCATGAAGGGGGTCAAGGTCAAGGGAACTATCCTGTTTCATTCTCATCCTATCTTACATATCTTTTAACCTTTTTTTCATATTTTCCATTTCCTTGCTTCTCCCTGTGCATTCTGGATCAGTTATTTAGATATATTTTCTGGTTCACAAATTCTCACTTGGGTTATCTAATCTGCTAGTTCATCCCTCCACTGAGTTCTTACCACCACTTTCCCGTCCTCCCCAACCTCATTTTTTTTTCGAGACGAAGTCTTTGCTCTGTGGCCCAGGCTGGAGTGCAGTGGTGTGATCTCGGCTTACTGCAACCTCCGCCTTTTGGGTTCAAGTGATTCTCCTGCCTCAGCCTCCCGAGCGGCTGGGATTGTAAGGCACACACTGCCACACCTGACTAACTTTTGTCTTTTTGGTAGAGATGGGGTTTCACCATGTTGGCCAGGCTGGTCTTGAACTCCACACCTCAAATGATCCACCCTTCAGCCTCCCAAAGTGGTGGGATTACAGGCATGTGCCATCATGCCTGGCTAATTTTTGTATATTTAATAGAGACAGGGTTTCACCATGTTGACTGGGCTGGTGTCTCAAACTCCTGACCTCAAAGGATCCACACGCCTTGGCCTCCCAAGGTGCTGGGATTACAGGTGTGAGTCACCCCATTATTCTTTCAATTCCTGGTTCTTTTTGGATTGCTTCCAAAATGTTTCTGTTCATTCCTGTTTTAGTTGAAGGCTCACTTTTAAATTATATACTTCTTTT
>NW_016853979.1:0-817 GCF_001698545.2 Rhinopithecus bieti | reverse complement strand
GATGTGAGACAATATCTCATTGTGGTTTTGATTTGCATTTCTCTGATGGCGAGTGATGATGAGCATTTTTGAAGGGGTGGCCTGCCCCTCCACACCTGTGGGGCTTTCTCATTAGGTGGAACGAGAGACTTGAGAAAAGAAATGAGACACAGAGACAAAGTATAGAGAAAGAAAAAGTGGGTCCAGGGGACCGGCGCTTAGCATACAGAGGACCCACGCCTCACCGGTCTCTGAGTTCCCGTAGTATTTATTGATAATTGTCTTTACCATTTTAAAGATAAGGGAGTGTCAGGACAATAGGATCATTTTAGGGAGAAAATTAGCAGTAAGACATATGGATAAAGATCTCTGTAACATGAATAAGTTCAAAGGAAAATGCTGTGCCTTGATATGCATATGCAAACATCTCCATAAACCTCTTAGCAGCATTGCGCCAGCAAGTCCTGCCAGCAAGTCTTCTCCTATCTCAGTAAACAGAGCATACAATCGGGTCTCACACCGAGATGTTCCATTGCCCAGAGACAGGCAGGATTTTTAACCAGCAGGCTGCCTTCAGGCACTTGTTTAACAAAGACACATCCTGCACAGCCCAAAATCCATTCAACCTTGAGTCACCACAGCACATGTCTCTTGCAAGGACAAGGTTGGGGTAGGGTCACAGATTAACAGCATCTCAAATACAGAACAAAATGGAGTCTCTTATGTCTACTTCTTTCTATATAGACACAATAACAGGCTGATCTCTCTTTCTTTTCCCCACAATTTTTTCATGTGTCTGTTGGCTGTATGAATGTCTTCTTTTGAGAAGTGTCTGTTC
>NW_016853978.1:0-550 GCF_001698545.2 Rhinopithecus bieti | reverse complement strand
CTTTCAGAATTCAATTGACTAAAATATAAATGGTCAAATTTAGTGGTATACATAAGGTAAACATGTATATTCTTCCTCTTCCCCCCTTTGCAGTGCCAGAGGGAAAGGATGTTGTTAGAGGCATAAAATCATTGACCTTTAATATTGAAAGGAAATGAAGATATGAAAAGTCATTTATTTTATGGTTTGAGCATGCCTTAGGCTCTTTTTTGCCTTTTACAGATTATTTCTAAAAATATTTGCAGAAATATTCATTATGCCATTGACATGACTTGATTTTCAAACATTAATTGCCAAATACTCATAGTGTTCCTTTGAGATATGTGTAGCTGAAGTTGTGCTAATTAAAAATTATAATCAAATCCCTATAATACATGCACACACATTCACACACAAACAAAAAGTTATTTATAGCATAACTCATTTTAAGCTCTGGAAATTTACCTGTTTGGGAGTAAATAACACAAAAGCAATGGCAGCAAGCTATATGGCCAGCATGGCAGTGGGGTCCATGAGAATCTGGTCCTTCTCTTTGAAGTGATTCACCTCT
>NW_016853977.1:0-798 GCF_001698545.2 Rhinopithecus bieti | reverse complement strand
TGGAAACATGTTATGTTGAAACTCAGTTATATGTTGAAACTCAGATTTACATTTTTCATGAAAGCTATACCCTAAATATCTGTCTTCTCTTTAAAATATAGTCTTAGCAAGTTAACAAAAATCCTGATACTATTTAATTCTAACTGTTGTATATTGAAATACAATGAAAAAAAGTAAAAAAATGTATTTATATTTTTAAATTTACTATGGCTTTAATAGCTGGAATTAGTTGCAAAAGAACAGCTGCATCTTTAGCACCACAGGCTTAAATTAAGGTCCCAAAGTCCCATAGGTTTTACATTCCGTGACATGTTAGCAAGAAACTTACAAATATAGAAAGGCTCATGTTCTAAGACAGGACATGATCCATATAATATCCATGATTAGTAAAACAAATAAAATTCAGTCCAACATCAGGGTCTGTAAAAGAATTAAAATGATGAGAGACGAGGAAAAAAAAGAAGGAACTGGTTAGTTCCTCTTACAGTTTCAATAATATCCCAAACAATTCATTTTTATCTACAGTATTTAAGAAATGGGTTTGTTTAGTTGATTCTGTTTATCTTAGTTGCTAATGTGATTATTTTAAATTTCTCACATTGTGTAATCTGAAGTATTTATACATAGTCCTTGCTGAAACTATTTCTCTTGTAGCATTTAATGATATAAAATCCTCAGACATAATAGTTTTTTCCTTATCTTTATTTCCATAAATGAGAAATTGAGAAAATGATAGAGAATACTTTGATTTATAGTAAATGGGTGCTTTGATTTATGATTGATTATTTTAATAGCTGA
>NW_016853976.1:0-796 GCF_001698545.2 Rhinopithecus bieti | reverse complement strand
AAATTTAAAAAGTTTAGACTAAGAAGAACCAAATATTTTATTTTATTTTATTTTATTTTATTTATTTATTTTTGAGACGGAGTTTCACTCTGTCGCCCAGGCTGGAGTGCAGTGGCGTGATCTCAGCTCACTGCAACCTCTGCCTCCCGGGTTCACGCCATTCTCCTGCCTCAGCCTCCCGAGTAGCTGGGACTACAGGCATGTGCCACCACGCCCAGCTAATTTTGTATTTTAGTAGAGATGGGGTTTCACCATGTTGGCCAGGCTGGTCTCGAACTCCTGACCTCAGGTGATCCACCCACCTCAGCCTCCCAAGGTGCTGGGAATACAGCACGTGAGCCACCATGCCAGGCCAAGAACCAAATATTTTAAAAATAAGTTTGTAGATATACAAAGACATTTTGCTGGCTAAAGAAGTTTCTAGACAGCCTTTCATTTTCTTCCTTCTACTGAAACCCTAGTAAAATGCTTACACAACTGTGCCCAATATCTCCATCATAGTCAGCAATTTGATAACTTTGGAAGTAAGGCATTTAGGCAGAAAATTTGTATTTACATACAAATTTTGGTTATGTGTTTTCTTCTGATAATATTAATTAGTGATAATATTAAGCAACACTTGGAATATCAAGTACTGATAATGTTAAGGAGTAAACACTGACTAATATTCATGCATTTTTCAGGGTCAACTGAAATCTTCTGGGGATTGTAAAACAGATTTGCATATGTGGCCTGAAATGAAGGCACGGCAGCTTAACCTTTCTCAATTCATAGTTAGGGCAGATTTGAAAATACT
>NW_016853974.1:0-1670 GCF_001698545.2 Rhinopithecus bieti | reverse complement strand
GCCCTGCCGCTAATTTTTTTTTTTATATTTTTAGTAGAGACGGGGTTTCACCGTGTTAGCCAGGATGGTCTCGATCTCCTGACCTCGTGATCCGCCCACCTCGGCCTCCCAAAGTGCTGGAATTACAGGCTTGAGCCACCTCGCCCAGTCAACATATACAACATTTAATCTTTACAACAATGATTAGTTGAGTCATGTTAGGCAAGTTACCCTCTTTGCCTCAATTGCCTTATTATTAAATAGGGATAATAATATAAACTTAAGGGTTTTAAGGATTAAATGAGTAAATACATGTAAAGTGCTTAGGATAGTGCCTGGCACATAATATATGCTCAAGAAGTGTGTCTTAAATAGGGAGCAACATGAAGATAGTATTGTTATGATGACTGATAAAACTGAGGATCAGCTGGTTTGTGGCAGAGCAAGGTTTACAACTCAATCTGTCTACCTCCAGAGCTCAACATGACTCCAGGTTTACACTAAATTTAATCTAGAGTAGAGCTTTCTGCAGTAAGATTTCCTTCAAGCAACTGTTCTACTGCCATGGCTTTGCCAAAGTGAAAGATTCTAAAAATGAAATTACCCTCTTTAGTGGATCTTATAATAAAAAAGTAACTAGCAAAACAGTGGCAAAAATCTTGGAAAATTTCAAAATAATATTACTGAGTGATTTATTTTCACTTTGAAAAGGGTTTACGGCCGGGCGCGGTGGCTCAAGCCTGTAATCCCAGCACTTTGGGAGGCTGAGACGGGCGGATCACAAGGTCAGGAGATTGAGACCATCCTGGCTAACACGGTGAAACCCCCGTCTCTACTAAAAAATACAAAAAAAATTAGCTGGGCGAGGTGGCGGGTGCCTGTAGTCCCAGCTACTCGGGAGGCTGAGGCAGGAGAATGGCGTGAACCCGGGAGGCGGAGCTTGCAGTGAGCTGAGATCTGGCCACTGCACTCCAGCCTGGGCGACAGAGCGAGACTCCGTCTCAGAAAAAAAAAAAAAAGAAAAGGGTTTACTTCAGAATTTAATTAAATATATCTTGCTTTCTCAACACATTTGAAATACACATTCTACAAAATTTTCTTTGTAAGACCAGGCGTGGTGGCTCATGCCTGTAATCCCAGCACTTTGGGAGGCTGAGGCAGGCAGTTCACTTGAGTCCAGGAGTTCAAAACCAGACTGGGTAAGATGGTGAGATCCCCATCTCTACAAAAAGTAAGAAAGTTAGCTGGGCATGATGGCACATACCTGTGGTCCCAGCCATATGAGGTGCTGAGGCAGAAGGATTGCCAGAGCCCAGGAAGTTGAGGCTGCAGTGAGCCCTGTTGGTGCTACTGCATGCTAGCCTCAGTAACAAAGCAAGACCCTGTCTCAAAAAAAAAAAAGATACAATTATTGTATATTTAAGACTTCTGGGCCGGGCGTGGTGGCTCAAGCCTGTAATCCCAGCACTTTGGGAGGCCGAGACGGGCGGATCACGAGGTCAGGAGATCGAGACCATCCTGGCTAATATGGTGAAACCCCGTCTCTACTAAAAAAAAATACAAAAAACTAGTCAGGCGAGGTGGCGGGTGCCTGTAGTCCCAGCTACTCGGGAGGCTGAGGCAGGAGAGTGGCCTAAACCCGGGAGGCGGAGCTTGCAGTGAGCTGAGATCCGGCCACTGCACTCCAGCCC
>NW_016853973.1:0-287 GCF_001698545.2 Rhinopithecus bieti | reverse complement strand
AAAAGAAGCTTTCTGAGAAACCACTTTGTGATGTGTTAGATGTGTTAATTCTTCTCAGAGAGTTACATGGTTCTTTTTATGGATCAGTTTGGTAGCACTGTGTTTTGACAATCTGAGAGGGGATACTTTTGATTGCATTTAAGCCTATAGTGACTAAGTCAATATTCTCAGATAAAAACTAGGAAGCATCTTTCTGAGACAGTTCTTTGTGTTGTGTGAAATTATCTTACAGAGATAAATCTTTCTTTTCATGGAGCAGTTTGCTAACAGAGTTTTCGTGGAATATA
>NW_016853972.1:0-816 GCF_001698545.2 Rhinopithecus bieti | reverse complement strand
AGAAAGCTTCTTTCTAGTTTTATCTGAGGACATTTCCTTTTTCACCATATTCCTCAATGTGTTCCCATACATCCCATTGCAGACTAAACGAAAAAAAGTGTTAGCAAACTTCTCATTGAAAAGAGCAGTGTTACTCAGTGAGATGAATCCACACATCACAAAGCAGTTTCACCGAAAGCTTCTTTTAAGTTTTTATCTGAGGATGTGCTCCTAAATACCCTATTGCAGATTCCACAAAAACAGTGTTATCATGCTGCTCAATGGAAGGAATAGTTTAACACTGTAAGATGAATTCACACTTCACAAAACTGTTTCTCAGAAAACATCCTTCTGGTTTCTACATGAGGATATTTACTTTTTCACTATAGACCTCAATGCGCTCCAGAATATCCCATTGCAGATTCCATGAAAACAGTGTTAGCAAACTGCTCAGTGAAAAGAAAGGTGTAACTTTCTGAGATGATTTCACACATCACAAAGAATTTTCTCAGAAAGCTTCTTTCTAGTTTTGTCTGAGAATATCTCCTTTTCACTGTAATTTTCAGTGTCCTCCAAAATATCCCATTGCAGACCCCAAGAAAACCATGTTAGCAAACTGCCCCATGAAAAGAAAGGTGAAACTCTGTGAGGTGAATTCACACATCACAAAGCAGTTTCTCAGAAAGCTTCTTTCTCGTTTTTATCTGAGGATATTTCCTTTGTCAACATTGGCTTCAATCCGCTCCCAAATATCCTCTTGCAGATTTCAAAGGAAGAGTGTGATCAAACTGATCTATGAAAAGAATGGTGTAACTCTGTGCGATGAATTCACACATC
>NW_016853971.1:0-1152 GCF_001698545.2 Rhinopithecus bieti | reverse complement strand
GATTTGTGAATTCATCTCACAGAGTTAAGCGATATTTGTTCTGGAGCAGTTTGGTAGCACTGTTTTTGGAGAATGTGAGAAAGGATATTTTGAATTGCTTTGAAGCCTATGGTGACAACGGAGATATCCTCAGAGAAAAACTAGAAAGAAGCTTTCTGAGAAAGTTCTTTGTGATGTGTGAATCCATCTCATAGTTACACCATTCTTGTAATGGATCACTTTGCTAATACAGTTTTCGTGGAATCTGCAAAGGGATATTTGGGAGAGCATTGAGGCCTCTTGTGAAAAGGAAATATCCTCAGATAAAACGAGAAAGAAGGTTTCTGAGAAACTGCTTTGTGGTGTGTGAATTCATCTCACTGAATTACACTGTTCTTTTCATTGATCAGTTTGCTAACACTGTTTTCTTGGAATCTGCAATGGGATATGTCAGAGTGCATAGAAGCTAATGGTGACAAAGGAAATATCCTCACACAAAAACCAGAAAGAAGCTTTCTGAGAAATTGCTTAGTGATGTGTTAATTCACTTCACAGAGTGACATGATCCTTTTCACGGATCAGCTTGGGAGCACTGTTTTTGGGACATCTGAGAAGTTATATTTTGGATTGCATTGAAGCCTATGGTGACAAAGGAAATATCCTCAGATAAAAAGGAGAAAGAAGCTTTCTGAGAATCTGCTTTGTCATGTGTGATTTCATCTCACAGAGTTATACCTTTCTTTCCATGGAGAAGTTTGCAAACACTGTTTTCGTGCAATCTGCAAAGGGATATTTGGGAGTGCATTGAGGCCTATGTTGAAAAGGAAATATCCTCAGAAAAAACTAGAAAGAAGGTTTCTGAGAAACTGCTTTCTGATGTATGAATTCATCTCACAGAGTTACACTGTTCTTTTCATTGGATAATTTGGAGCAAATTGAACCTTATGGTGACAAAGGAAATATCCTCAGACAAAGAGGAGAAAGAATCTTTCTGAGAAACTGCTTTCTGAGTTGTGAATTCATCTCACAGAGTTACACAATTCTTTTATGGAGCAGCGTGGTAGCACTGTTTTGGGGAATCAGAGAAGGGATATTTTGAGTTGCATTGAAGCCTGTGGTGACAAAGGAAATACCCTCAGACAAAACTAGAAAAAAACTTTCTGAGAAGCTTCT
>NW_016853970.1:0-796 GCF_001698545.2 Rhinopithecus bieti | reverse complement strand
CTGAATCAAACTATACTTTAAACTCCACAGGGCTATTTGTAAGAAGACCATTAAATCCTGCTTTGAATGATTTCATTGAACTTCATTACAAACACTGATATTGATTCTCAAACCTTAGAGTACATAAAGTAAATCACCTAGAGTGTTGTTTGTTTGTTGTTTGTTGGATTTTGGGGGGGGGGGGGTGGGGGGGCTCTTTTCTTTTTTTGAGACAGGGTCTCTCTCTGTCGCCCAGGCTGGAGTACAGTGGTGCCAAGTCTGCTCACTGCAGCCGGTCTCCTGGGATAAACCAATCCTCCCACTGCAGCCTCCAGAGTAGTTGGGACCACAGGCACACAACACCACAGCTGGCTAATTTTTTATTTTTATTTGTAACGATAGGGTTTTCCCATATTGCTCAAACCGGTCTTGACCTCCCGGGCTCAAGTAATCCTCCTGCCTCAGCCTCCCAAAGTGCTGGGATTACAGGCATGAGCCACTGCACTCAGCCTTGAGTGTTTTTTTAATGTAAATTTCTATGTGCCATCCCCGGTGATTTCACTTTATGGGTATTAGTTTTAGGAACCTCTGATTTCATAAACACCTAGTTGATTCTGATGCTGGTAGTCAGAGGAACAGACAGGAAGAAATGCTTCTCTAGATGATCTAAAGATTACTGCCATAAAGTTAAAATGTATTGCCCAGGAACAGTGATTAAGGCATGTTTATATCCATGGCCTAATTTTTATTTCATTCCATTCCATAAAATATGAACACAGTATACTTCAAATTTTGGATGCAGAAAGGATATAAAGGA
>NW_016853969.1:0-2336 GCF_001698545.2 Rhinopithecus bieti | reverse complement strand
GCAGAGGCATGATCTTGGCTCACTGCAACTTCCGCCTCCTGAGTTCAAACGATCCTCCTGCCTCAGCCTTCTGAGTAGTTGGGACTACAGGTGCATGCCATCATGCCGGGCTAATTTTTGTATTTTTAATAGAGACAGGGTTTCACCATGTTGGCCAGGCTGGTCTTGAACTCCTGACCTCAGGTGATCCACCCTCCTGGGCCTCCCAAAGTGCTGGGATTACAGGCGTGAGCCACTGCGCCTGGCTGAAAGGGATTTTAAAAAAATGAGCAACAGGTCTTGACATTGGGCTTAAAATATTCAGTAAACCATGCTGCTAATAGATGTGCTGTCATCCAGGTTTTGTGATTCCATTTATAAAGCACAGGCAGAGTAGATTTAGCACAATTCTTTAGGGCGCTAGGATTTTATTTTATTTTTTAGAGATGGGGTCTCACTCTGTTGCCCAGGCTGGAGTGCAGTGGCATAATCATACCTCACTGCAGCCTGAAACTCCTGGGCTCAGGGAATCCTCCTGCCTCAGCCTCCTGAGTAGCTAAAGCTACAGGCATGCTCCATCATGCCTAATTTTTAAATTTTTTTTGTAGAATTGGGGTTTTGCTATGTTGCCTGGATTGGTCTCCAAACTCCTGGCCTCAAGGGATCCTTCTATCTTGGCCTCCCAAAGTGCTGAGATTATAAGCATGAGCCACCACACCAGGCCCAGGCCCTAGGATTTTTGAAATGGCCAGAGCGTTGGCTTCAAGTTAATGTCATCAACTATTAATACATTAGCCCCTAGGACAAGAGAGTCAGCCTGTCCTTTGAAGCTTTTGAAGCCAGGCATTGACGTCTCTCTAGCTATAAATGTCCTAGATGGTATCTTCTTCAAATAGAAGACTGTTTTGTCTACATTGAAAATAAATCTGTTTAGTGTAGCCACCTTAATCAATTAGCTAGATCTTCTGGATAACTTGCTACAGCTTCTAAATCAGCACTTGCTGGTTCACTTTGTACTTTTTTGTTATGGAGATGGCCTCTTTCCTTAATCCTCATAAACCAATTCCTGCTGGCTTCCAACATTCCTTCTGCAGTTTCCTCACTTCTCTCAACCTTCATAGAATTGAATGGAGTTTGATTTAAGGAAATGCTGTAACTGGTTTGATCTTTATCCAGACCACTCAAGCTTTCTCCATATTAGCAGTAAGGCTGTTTTGCTTCTTATCATTCATGTGTTTGCTGGAGTAACACTTTTAATTTCCTTCAAGAAGGTTTCCTTTGCACAACTTGGCTGACTGTTTGGCACAGGAAGCTTGGCTTTTGGCCTGTCTTGGCTCTCCACGTGCCTTCCTCCCTAAGTTTAATCATTTCTACCTTTTGATTTAAAGTGAGAGATACGTAACTCTATCTTTCACTTGGACATTTAGAGGCCATCGTTGGGTGATTAATCGGCCTATTTTCAATATTGTTGTGTTTCAGGGAATAAGGAGGCCCCAGGAGAGGGCGAGGGGTGGCCAGTGGGTGGAACGGTCAGAACACACATAACGTTTATGGGTACATAGACATGTTTCCTGGTGTTCCAAAACAATTACAGTAGTGACATCAAAGATCACTGATCACAGATCACCATAACAGATATAATAATAATGAAAAGACTTGGAATATTTTAAGAATTACCAAAATGTGACCCAGAGACATAAAGTGAGCACACGCTGGTAAAAACATTGGAACTGATAGACTTGCTTGACGGAGGGTGGCCACAAACCTTTCATTTGCAAAAAATGCAATATCTGCAAAGTGCAATCAAGCGAAGTGTAATAAAATGAGGCATTCTGCATAATTTAGATTTTCTATTGCTTGTTGAGTTAATTTTGGTAATTTGTATATTTTCAGGAATTTATTCATGTCATCTAAGTTTTCTAATGTGGGCGTAATATTATTCATAGAATGCCTTTTAATCCTTTTATATGAAGTGGAGGTAGTTCTGTAAGCTTTTGTTCCTGATTTTGGTAATTTATGTCTTTTCTCTTTTCTGTTTGTTTTTTTTTGAGTCAGGGTCTCGCCCTGTCAGGCTGGAGTGCAATGGCACGATCATAGCTCGCTGTAGCCTCAAACTCCTAGGTTCAAGCAATTTTCCTGCCTCAGCCTCCCAAGTAGCTTGGACTATAGGTGTGTGCTGCCAAGCCAGGCCCTCTTTCTTTTTTTTTTTTTTTTTTTTTTTTAGATGGCAGAGTCTCGCTCTGTCACCAGGCTGGAGTGCAGTGGCGCGATCTGGCTCACTGCAATCTCCACCTCCCGGGTTCAAGCAATTCCCTTGCCTTGGCCTCCCAAGTAGCTAGGACTACAGGTGCCCACCA
>NW_016853968.1:0-5317 GCF_001698545.2 Rhinopithecus bieti | reverse complement strand
CTGTTACACTTCCAATAAGGAAAAGGTTTGTATGCCTCTCTATTTTAGATAAAGTAAAGCCCTAATTTGACCTGGCTTATTGAACCTCTCCCAGTTGAGGGTATTGTTCCAACTTTATCTTGTGCTTCTGTCTCCTAGGCCTGGATCTCGAATGTTAGGGTTTTGCTCCCTAGGCTCCTAAATTGTGTTGTTTTTCTTCTCTGTCTCCCTGCTCCTCTACCCCTGTTTACAAGGTTACACCTCTGTCTTCTTTCACAACCCAGCACAAATCTGACTTCCCCCAAGCAATGCCGCTATTTTCTCCCTGTCTGAAATGTTCTCCCTCTAGATAATTCACAGAAACCGTCTTTGAGCTAGTTTTATATCCTTCATCGCAACTTGCTTATGACTAGGTATCTTTCCACTTTACTGTCATTTCACTGCAAATTCCTGCAGGTAAAGGATGGTATTTTTTAAATCTGAGAATCTAGTGGTTCGAGGGCATTAAACTTGGGTATGCAATTAATATTTTGGAATACATTTCACAATTCATGAAGCACACACATGATTTTTGCCATCATCTCAAGTCTGTGGTCCATTTACTACATGAACTATATTCACCAGTGTTTAGGATGGCTGTTGAAAATATTTTTGGATACCAGTGTTTTAATCATGTAAGTTCTCATGCTTAAATTTGTATTATTTTTGAAGTAACTCTTTCGTAAATCTTACAGGTGGATGTTGTGCCTCACTGTCTTTACGGTGCTGGACCCTCAGACTCAGGAACCAGACTTTTAATTGCATATGTTACTTCTATAAGTGAAGATACTATTTATGTTAGTGACAGCATTTATTGCTCCACAGACATTGCTGCTGAAGGTATGATTTAGATTTTGAGATATATGATGTAATTCTTAATTTTTTGAGAGGATTTTAGTCCTAGAACAACCTTTACAGTGTACTTGGCTTCAGTCAATGGCTCTTCAATATTAGAGGTAAACCTTTCCAGTTGAAATTATGTACAATATAGGGGCAAATAGGCAGTATTTTAAAATGTCTGCTGTCATCTATTGTGTGTTCATTTGTTCGATTCCCTCAGTAATGCCTGGATATATTTTTCATTCACATGATAATTTAATTTCTAATCAAGAAAACAATCCTATAAGTACATAGAGACACTATTTTTAATACCCTTCAGAGACTATACTTGCAGGGATCATTTCTGTAGTTGGTTACTAGAGAAATTTCTGTGGCAGAGTAGACTACCAAATTTTAAAAGAATGCACTTCAAATGCTTTAAACAGAATTGGAGATAGTGCCTTGTGGCTGTGTGTGTGTGTGTGTGTGTGTGTGTTGTTGAATTCTCTTTGTAATCAGCAGATGTGTTCTAATATTTAGCTTATACCCAAAGATATACTTTTTTTTTGTTACTTTTGATACCCAAATGTTATTAGAATCTTCCAACAACAGGAGGAAGAAAACAATCTTTGTGCCAGAAAATTGTAGGGAAAGAATGAACGGAGTATGTTGTGGGACTTGAGCTTACCAGTAAATGCTGAGAGCGATTTGGTTATTGGAGTCTGAATATGAGCAGGCAATTCAGGGCAATAGAGGGTAATGGACATATTTTGGCAGGATTTCTCATCAGAGACCCTGGTCTCATCCCTGGAGAATCTGATTTAATTGGTCTGAGGTGGAGCATGGGCATGGGTATTCTTACAAAGTACCCCTGGTGTTAGCAATGAGCCAACCAGGTTGGGAATCATTGATTTGCATCAAAGTCACCTGCACTCATGCAGGATCCAGAATGGAGGAGGTGCACAGCAGGTTACAGTGATTATCAGACTTTTCATAATCATTTCCATTATTTATACTCACAGGTCCGCATTACTAGCGTACATGGAAGAAATGGGATGATAGATTATACTATCTTTTCACCTTGGAGTCTGTGAAAATCCCTGATGGATACATACCTCAAGTAGACGATATCGTCAATGTGGTCATGGTGGAGAACATTCAGTTCTGCTGTAATTGGAGAGCGGTTTCTATCACCCCAGTGCAAAATTGTAATGACAAAGAATTTTAATCTGTTTATCTTTCCTTTATGAGCAGTAAAGGGGTTGGTTTAACTGAAAAGGTTAGCTTAGTAAGCCTAAACAGTATTTTATATATGACTTTCCTGGCAAATCTAATTGAGATACCGGCTAGTTCAATTGGACCATGAACCCAGCTTAGGGAAATAACTTATCAATTAAAAGCATACTAAATTAGCTTGCTAGTCACTGAAGGAAAGGAGTTCTTAGTTAAAATGAACCCTGCCATTAAATTTGAATTTTATGTCTCTCATTAGGAGCGGCAGATTCCAGGATGACGGAGGCCTGGGACAACCCAAAAGGGAACGTCGGAGCCAAAGCGTTTAACTGAAAAGACAGCAGGGACAGCATGTTAAAGGCATGATTTAAAGCTACAATTTGACTTCAGTTTTGAGCCCCGTTATGCTGTCTGTACAATCTGTATTGTTCCATAGCCTCTTTCATCTTCTGTCACCCTCATAACTTGCGATGTTTATTGTTTCCCTTGTTCCTTCCTCCCCATACTAGAATGTAAACTCCACAATGGCAGGATGTCTTCTGGTCTGTTTTTTGTTTGTTTGTTTTTTGTATTTTTTTCTTTGTTTGTTTGTTTGTTTGTTTTTTCTGTTTTCATTAAAGCATCACCAAGCACTTAGAAGAGTGCCTGGAAGACTCAAGGGGCAGATAGAATGTTAAGTTCAATGACTGAATGATTGGGCCAGCAACGATGTTTAGCTGTGGTTCATTCATCACTGGTTCCTTAGAAATAAAATTGTTGAGCAATGCATTAAGACCTCTGTTGATTTTAAACAACACAAACAACAATAGAAAGCTGACTCTGCTGTACATGAGCCTCTGTGAGCCACTTTGTTGCAGAGGTGCAGAATAGTTGAAGTCATGAAGAAACGTACAAACACAGAGTCCCTCGAGGTAAGTCCCTTCTTACCCACTGGGAAGGGTTATACTAAAATCCCACAAGTACACCCCATGAAACTTCATGCTTTCATCTAATAGAACATTTAGCCAGGCAGCTGTGACCTAGGGAAAGGGATATATTCAGACCTTTGGGCATAGCTTGAGTGTCATTGTGAACTTACCCTGAGTCCTGTGATTCGTAATTTCACCATTGTTGAAGTTCCCTTGAAGGAAAACAAAAGGTGGCTAGGTACATGGCTCATGCTTGTAATCCCAGCATTTTGGGAGGCCAAGGTGGGCAGATCACCTGAGGTCAAGAGTTTTAGACCAGCCTGGCCAACATGGTGAAACCTCGTCTCTACTAAAATACAAGAAAATGTACGTGGGTGTGGTGGCATGTGCCTGTAGTCCTAGCTACTCGGGGAGGCTGAAGCAGGAGAATCCTTTGAATCCAGGAGGCCGAGGTTGTAGCAGTGAGCCAAAATCACTCCACTGCACTCCAGCCTGGGTGACACAGGGAGACTCTATCACAAAATAAATAAATAAATAAAAGGAAACAAAAGGAAAGGTACAAGTTATTTTGACAGCAAAAAAGAACATACCTCACAGTGGTTAGGGGACTGAACATCCGTGTTTCCCAAAATTCCTTGGTTGAAGCTGTAATCCCCAATGTGATCGTAGATGGAAGTGGGGCCTTTGGGAGGCTATTAGGCTTAGATAGGGTCATGAAAGTAGAGCCCCATAATGGGATTAGTATCCTTAGAAGAAGAGGAAGAGAAGCCAGCATTTGCTCCCACTCCTCCACGGGAGGAAACAGCCAGAAGTTGACAATCTTCGAGCCAGAAAGAGAGCCCTTGCCCAGAACCCAATCAATCAGCACTTTCTTCTTGGACCTCCCATTCTCCAGAACTGTGCAATATAAATGTCCGTGGTACTGTGTAATAGCAGACCAAGCTAAGACAACAGAGAGCAGATATTGACATTCTGTAACAAATAAAAGCAATCCATACACTTATTGTGCTTTGAAAACAAAGGTATGGATTAGGAAAACTCCCATCCCATGAGGATCCCAAAATTCCCATGGATGAGAATTGTCCCCATCCATTAAATCATAATGAATAATATAGATATTGGTACATGTCATCTAAACCTTGTCACTTTATTTTATAGAAATATTTGTCTAAACACTAGTCCATACTTATTTCCAGTGTAGCTTTTGTAATGGAAGGAGTAACATTTTACTCCATGGCACAGCTCATGTACACAAGGGAGACTGAGTCATTGATATGCAAGAGAACCCAACATATTAGTCTATAATCATTATAAGTTTCTGCTGTGGTCAGACTCCTGGGGACAGGTTGCAAAACCAGGAAAAGCTGAGTTGAGCTGAGATCTAGTGTCTTCAGAGCTACAGCTCTTATGTTTACAGCTGGCTGTAACATTATCCTGAATGAGGCCAAATACTGTTTAGACAGATGCACATAGGAAAGCGAAGTATTCAGATTAGGTGTGAATTGCCTTAAAACCAGATCCTTTCTCAGGTTGCCTGGAACGGTTCAGGATGTTACCCTTTTCTGATTCAATTAATTGCTGGGGTATTTATTGAGAACCTACCATGTGCCCAGCACTGTTCTAGATGCTGAGGGCCCAGCAGACAAAAAAGTGACAACGAACAAAAGCTCTGGTCATGAAGCTGACATACAAGGGTGAAGAGACAGACAACACTCTGATAAGCATATGAATAAGTAAGAATTTCTGTCTAGCAATTAGTGACATAAAGAAAAGTAAGCATGTGTTTGTGATAAGAGGTTTTGATGGCCATAACCACGGACAGATTGTTTTCAATATTTTCAGTCGGACTCAGTCTCCCTGATTTGAGGGTGAAACATGCAGGTCATTAGAAGCCAAGAAGGCAAATCACATGATTATATCTTTGCTGGAATCTGGCACTGAATGCTTGCTTCATGGATACTTATGAAGGTGTGCATTTTGCTCATGGGAGAAGTTAAAACGTGAGAGGGTTTAATGGGGTGCATGGCATCCCTGTTCAGAATTGCTGTTAATCTACTTTGTGTCCAGCCCTTGTATATGCCAAGCACTGGACTAAGGGCCTTGGGACACACACGTCATTTAATCCTCACAAAGAATCTTATGAAAGAAGTCCTAGTAGCGTCGTGTCCATTCTATAGCCAAGTCATGGACGCAAACAGGCAAGATGGGGCACACAGCTGCTCTGTGGCCCAGTGGAATTCATCCCCTGACATTCAGGCCCAGCAGCCATTTCTTATCTGATGTGTTCCCAGCCTCTGGAGCCACCTCCCACCACAAGAGATCATTCACAATGTTTGCAG
>NW_016853967.1:0-263 GCF_001698545.2 Rhinopithecus bieti | reverse complement strand
AATTAGACGGAGTTTCGTTCTGTTGCCCGGGCTAGAGTGCAATGGCACGATCTCAGATCACTGCAACCTCTGCCTCCCAGGTTCAAGCGATTCTCCTGCCTCAGCCTCCCCAGTAACTGGGACTACAGGCACCCGCCGCCATGCCTGGCTAATTTTGTTTGTTTGTTTATTTGTTTTTGAGATGGCATCTTGCTCTGTCACCCAGGCTGGAATGCAGTGACGCGATCTTGGTTCACTGCAACTTTTGCCTCCCAGGTTCAAGC
>NW_016853966.1:0-1044 GCF_001698545.2 Rhinopithecus bieti | reverse complement strand
ATCCGCCTCCCATAGTGCTGGGATTACAGGCATGAGACCCTGCTCCCAGCCCCCCTAGTTTTTTATTTTATTTTATTTTTCCTTGAAATGGAGTTTCACTCTTCTTGCCCAGGCTGGAGTGCAATGGCATGATCTTCCCTCACTGCAACCTCCACCTCCTGGGTTCAAGTGATTCTCATGCCTTAGCCTACTGAGTAGCTGAGATTACAGGCATTTACCACCACACCCGGCTAATTTTTATATTTTTAATAGATATAAGACACAATAGAGACAAGGTTTCTCCATGTTGGCCAGGCTGGTTTTGAACTCCTGACCTCAGGTGATCTGCCCTCCTTGGCCTCCCAAAGTGCTGGGATTACAGCTGTCAGCCACTGCGCTGGGCCTACAGCTCATTTCTTACCACAGAGATCTTTGTGCCTCTGCACAAAATTGCCATCAGGGATGTCCCCAGAAACCATTCATCCCAGGTGCCATGCAGAGAAGAGCTTCTTGTTCTCATTTTCCCTTTACCTCTTCCCTCTCACCTCATCTTGTTCATTCACTCATCCCTTTTCCATTCTCACTTTTAAGCGTTAACTTTCAAAAGCCTGTCTTCCCCTATAAGTAATGTATTGTAACTCCTGCCATCAGCATATCCTTCTCCAACCCACCAAACTGCCAAGGATGGTAAATCCATAAACTACGAAGAAATGAGAAACATTCATTGCAAACTTTGCAGCCCCTCAGTCACCCAACGTGACAGCACAGATCATCTGGTCTTTGAAGACCTTTTTTTTTTTTTTTTTTTTTTTAAGACAGGTGTCACTGTCACCCAGGTTCAGATGCAGTGGTGCAATCACAGCTCACTGCAGCCCCCGACTCCTGTGCTCAGGTGATCTGCCTGCCTTAGCCTCCCAAGCAGCTGGAACTACAGGAACACAATGCCACACCCAGCTAATGTGCTTATTTTTTGTAGAGATGGGGTCTTGCTCTGCTTAACAGGCTGGTCTCAAATTCCTGGCTTCAAGGGATCCTCCCACCTTGGCCTCCCAAAGCACTGGGATT
>NW_016853965.1:0-454 GCF_001698545.2 Rhinopithecus bieti | reverse complement strand
GGGAGGGGGGGTGGGGACGAGAAACCTGTAAAAAAAAAAAAAAGTTGCCTTAAGTGTCAGCCAAATAATAAGCTGTATGTGCCCAGGATGAGATTCCATAAGTACTAGCAGAAGAAAAGCCTAACCCTGCAGAAGGCTGTGAGATGAACAGACATCTCAGAAGTCCAACAGCACTGGAATACATGAGGTTTCTGGCCAGACAGAATGAAGAGATTGTGGCAGAATATTTCATATATTCAAATGAGAACCAGGAAGTATCTTAAGACTAGAGCTACCTTAGTCTTAGGGTAAATGCTATCATAGATTTGCCCTACAAAGCTTAAAACCAAGCCTTGTTTTTTTCTTAGTTATATGTTTTAATTTTTTAAAAAGATTTATAGTTTGAGTACATTTCTAACAAGTTAAGTCATAATTCACTTTATAGTTAAATAACTTATGTTTTTTTTGTTTTTGA
>NW_016853964.1:0-1833 GCF_001698545.2 Rhinopithecus bieti | reverse complement strand
TTATTCTTTTCAGATTTTATTTTCTTTTATTATTGTTATTATTATTATTATTATACTTTAAATTCTTTTTTTTTTTTTGAGATGGAGTGTCACTCTGTTGCCCAGGCTGGAGTGCAGTGGCACGATCTCCATTCACTGCAAGCTCCGCCTCGCGGGTTCATGCCTCCTGCCTTAGCCTCCTGAGGAGCTGGGACTACAGGCGCCCGTCACCATGCCCGGCTAATTTTTTTATATTTTTAGTAGAGACGGGGTTTCACCGTGTTAGCCAGGATGGTCTCGGTCTCCTGACCTCGTGATCCGCCCGCCTCGGCCTTTTCCCAAAGTGCTGGGATTACAGGCGTGAGCCACCGCATCGGGCCCCCATTGAGATCTTGACGAACACTAGTGAGCCCGGCGCAGTGGCTCATGCCTGTAATCCCAGCACTTCGGGAGGCCAAGGTGGGAGGATCACTTTTGTGTTTGAGATCAGGAGTTTGAGACCAGCCTGGCCGACATGGCGGAAACGCATCTCTACAAAAAATACAAAAATTAGCTGGGCATGGTGGCAGGCGCCTGTAATCCCAACTACTCAGGAGGCTGAGGCAGGAGAGTCGCTTGAGCCCTGGAGGCGGAGGCTGCAGTGACCTGAGATCGTGCCACTGCACTCCAGCCTGGGCGACAGAGCGAGAGTGTCTCAAAAAACAAAACAAAACAAAAAGAGTACAAGGGACTGTTGTACTTTGACACTCAAAGGCTTGAATCACCAGGCGCCGTGGCAGTGACTGCGGGACTCCATTGTTGGGAGGAGGAAAGCATTGGAGGTCAACTGACTCTCCCAAGGTCACCCAGCAGGGAAGGGGTGGGGCAGGCCTGGAATCTGGCTGGGCAGGGAGGGGGTTGGTGTCCCCTGGGGACTTGGGGAGGTGCTGGCGGTGAAACCGCCTTTGCAAAATTATGACTGAGACAGTTAAAGAGATCTTTACTGACTCCCTCTTTCTTCTAACCTCCATGCTGTCCTTGTTCGTCCTTGGGCGCACGCTGAACTAACTTTGGGAGAAACTTAGTTTATAGCTTAATTAATTAATTAATTTGAGATGGAGTCTTGCTCTGTTGCAAGTGTTGCACACTTGCCCAGGCTGGAGTGCAACGGTGCAACCTCAGCCTCCCAGGTTCAAAGGATTCTCCTGCCTCAGCCTCCCCAGTATCCAGGATTACAGGTGCCCGCCACCGCACCCAGCTAATTTTTGTATTTCTGGAAGAGACGGGGTTTTACCATGTTGGCCAGGCTGGTCTCCAATTCCTGAACTCAGGTGATCTGCCCGCCTCGGCCTCACAAAGTGCTGGGATTACTGGCGTGAGCCACGGCGCCTGGCCATGAGAGGGGGTTTCTCCGTGTTGGTCAGTCTAGTCTCAAACTCCCAACCTCAGGTGATCTGCCCGCCTTGGCCTCCCAAAGTGCTGGGATTACAGGGGTGAATCACCACACCCGGCTTTTTTTTGTACCCAATGAAACAGCATTGTTGTCGAATGAGTCCTGGGCTTGGAGCTAGAGCAAGCCCTAGACCGTGACTCTTACGGGGGAAATTACGTTTTTGGTTTTACTAAGTCGTGTGTGGGGAGGTGTTCGGCGTCCTCCTCCTGGGAAGGGATTCGAACTCGTCATCCGACGGGCCCGCCCATAGGGTCTCCCCGGGTCTCCGCGTCGGGCCGGCGAGTGGGGGAAGGGGGCGCCTGAGGGCAACCGAGGACGTGCGTGCGTATGTGCGTGCGTGCGTGGATTCGGGCGGGCGGGCGAGTCCACGAGGCGGGGCGCCGAGGGGGTGGCGCGCGCGGGGCGGCCGGCTGGGCCACGGG
>NW_016853963.1:0-1302 GCF_001698545.2 Rhinopithecus bieti | reverse complement strand
AGTTTTATCTGACTATATTTCCGATTTCACCGTAGGCCCGAATGTGATCCCAAATATCCCACCGCAGTTACATCCACGAGGGAGTTTCCAAGATGTGCAATGTAAAGAAAGCTTCAGGTATGTGAGATGATTGAAAACAGCAAAAGGAGATATACAGAAAGCTTCTTTCAAGTTTATTTCTGAAGATGTTTCCATTTTCACCATACTCCTCAATGTGTTCTCGAAAGTCCCTTCATGGATCCGTCCATGACATTTTCCAACCTGCGTAATGTAAAGAAAGCTTTATCTATGTGAGATGATCACACATATCAAAGAGTAGTTTCCTAGAAAGCTTCTTTCCAGTTTTGTCTGAGGCTATTTCCCTTTTCACCATTGGCATCAACATGCTCCCGAATATCACTTGCTACCTGTTTCTCCAAAAGGGTTTCACCAACGCTATATGAGAAGAGAGGTATAACACTGTGACTGGAATGCACACGTCACAAAGGACTTCCTCAGAAAGCATCTCTCCAGTTTTGGTCTGAACATACTTCCTTTTTCACTGTTAGCCTCAAAGTGCTCCCGAATATCCCATCACATGCTAAACATACACAGCGCTAGAAAACTGCTCAATGAAAAGAGAGTCTTATCTGAGTGAGAGGAATTAAGACTGCACAGAGCAGTTTCACAGAAAGATTCCTGCTGATTTTACCTGAGGATATTTCTTTCTCCATATTCTAAGGATCGTTCCCAAATGTCCTTCCTCAGATTCCACATTAACAGTGATTTCAAGCTGCTCGATGCAAAGAATGGTTTAACTCAATGAGTTGAATACACACATCGCAAAGCAGTTACTCAGAACGTTTCTCGGCAAGTTTCATTGGAACACGTTTCCTCGTTCACCACAAGCATCCGGGCGTCACTAAATATCCCTTCACAGACCCTTCAAAGACAGAGTGTCGAAACCGGCAGCATAGAGTAAGCATTAAACCTGTGAAGTGAAGGCACATATCAGAGAGCAGATTCTTGGAACGCTTCTTCCACGATTTTATTTCAGTATATTTCACTATTCGCCATAATCCTCAAAGCGTTCTGAAATATAACTTTTTTGGTTTCAGAGGATCAGTGTTCAAACACTGCCTTGTGAGAAAAGAGGTATAACTCCCTGAGTGGAATGGATACATCACAAAGTAGTTTCTCAGATAGATTCTATCCAGTTTTTATCTGAAGATATCCTCTCTTTCACCGTAGTCCTGAATGTGCTCCCGAATGTCCCTTTGTGGATCTGTGCATGACAGAGTTTCCAAACTGTGTAATATAATT
>NW_016853962.1:0-1144 GCF_001698545.2 Rhinopithecus bieti | reverse complement strand
ATATATTATATGAACTATATATTATATATATAATAAATGTAAATGGAAAACACTTAGCTATAAAAAGCATTCCCAAATTGAATCTGAGTATTTTGCTCAATCTGGGGCTTTGATTTGGGGAAGAGCATCAGTTCTTCTATGAATGCTGAACAGAGTGTCCTTGGGTCCTTTTGCTCATGGTCCATACAATACTTTGCCCCAAATCATATAGGACCGAAGAGGCAACCCAAGCTTCAGCCTCCAGGGCTGAGGTGTCCTATGCCATGTGCTCACTGGGCACCCATCCCACCCCCAGCTGCTTCCTCTTGGCCTTGGACCTTCCTCTCCTTCAGGGAGTGCTGATCTACCAGGATAGCAACACCTGGCCTGCTGGAGCCCACCAGCTCACCATTGCTCCATTTCAGTTGGCCTTTTTACTTGGAAATCCCTTACCTCTTGAATAGTCAGCTTTACCAGGACAAAAAATAGATAACTGCTTCTGTAGAAAACTAAACAATGGTGGCGAATGAGGGTTTAGCATCAGGGACCTTCAGTCCAAGATGAAGGAAGCATTAGGACTAAATTATAGTGGAGGCCTAAACTTTGCTTTTATATATTCTTTTCCTGTTGGGGCCCTATGCAGTAGAGAAATTATTTTGTTTTTCCTTCCATAACATTTTAGCGTGCAAATTTAGACGGCCCTACAGGGGCACGACTACAGCACTGAGGGGGTTTAACGCCACGCAATCTGTCTAAGCAATGAGAACTGTGAGGCCGATTATTTAACTACATTTCCTCTAAGGCTGTTTTCTTAGTGGGATGACTCAGTCCCACATAAATCCACAGTAGGGGGACCTAACTTGGGACAATTATGTTGAATCATGTGCCTTCCCCAAACAATTTACTCTGTGGGGAAGTCCCCAACTTGTGCCTGCCATTCTTTCACAGAAGCCTTATTTTATTTTGTTTGCCTCAGTGGGAGAGGAAATGGATGTTATCACTGTTGTGCCCAGAAAGAGCAATACATGCTAGATACGTGCGTTTTATAAACATCACTTGAATCGACGGAGGGGATGCTTTTTTCTTTTTAGAAGACTGCTTGGAATGTGTCTATTGATACTTAGTTGTTATAAAATAAAAGTAGGCCGGGCGCGGTGGCTCAAGC
>NW_016853961.1:0-437 GCF_001698545.2 Rhinopithecus bieti | reverse complement strand
CCCTGGGCCAGACAGATGATCCAAAGCCCTTGATTTTAGGTGCCATCTCTTCAGTGTTTCTTGGCTGAGTAAACCAGCCCAATCTCTTTTTTATAAAGTGAGACCAGAGGTTGGCCTGAGAGTGGAGAGGAGTGAGGAATGTAGCTGTTCTAGGGCCCCAGGCTGCTCAGAATCCATGGCAAATCACTGGAAAGCAGGTTTGTGTATTTATTTAACGGCATCTTGTGGCTGGCCATTGTCCTGTCTAAGCTCTCACCCAGCCCGGCTGCCTCCCCTGGGTCCCCACCTGACCTGCACACGTGCTGAGGACGAAAGCCTGTGTCCCCAACATGCATGGGAGAGCAATGTCTTCCCAGGCCCTAGAGTGCCGGGCTGTGTGGGCAGCCCCAGGACATAGTCTTCTAAAGAACCTCATTGAGGGTCGGGGGTGGAGGGGG
>NW_016853960.1:0-2334 GCF_001698545.2 Rhinopithecus bieti | reverse complement strand
TTAGACTAGTCAGAGAGCAGTTTCTTCGAGTGCTTCTTTCTGTTTTGTATTGAACGCCATTTCACTTTTTGCCATAGTCTTCACTGTGCTCTGAATATCACCCTTTTGGTTTTACAGGAACAGTGTTCAAACTGTGCCCTATGAGAAGAAAGTTATAACTCCCTGAGTGGAATGCACACGTCACCAAGCAGATTCTCAGAAATCTTCTCTCCAGATTTATCTGGCTATATTTGCTATTTCACCATAGACCCGAAAGTGACACCAAATATCCCTTTTCTGATCCATCCACAAGGGAGTGTCCAATCTGCGTAAGGTAAATAAAGCTTCATCTATGAGATGAATAAACATAGCAGGAAGCAGATTCACAGAAAGCTTCTTTCCAGTTTTATCTGAAGATTTTCCTTTTTCATCATAGCCCTGAAGTTGCTACCAGAGGTCCCTCCGTGTATCCGTCCATGACTTTTTCAAGGTGTGTAATGTAAAGAAAGCTTTATCCATGTGAAATGATTACACATCTCACAGAGTAGTTTCCTAGAAAGCTTCTTTCCAGTTTTTGTCTGAGGCTATTTCCCTTTTCATCATCGGCATCAACATGCTCCTGAATATCACTTGGTACCTGTTTCTGCAAAAGGGTTTCCCCGAAGCTGTATGAGAAGAGAGGTATAACACTGTGAGTGGAATGCACACGTCACAAAGCAGTTCTTCGGAAAGCTTCTCTCCAGTTTCTGTCTGAACATATTTCCCTTTACAGTGTAAGCCTCAAAGTGCTCCCCAATATCCCATCACATGCTAAACATACACAGGATTAGAATACTGCTCATTGAATGCAGAGGTTAACTCAGCGAGAGGAATTAAGACTACATAGAGTAGGTTCACAAAGCATCCTTCTGGATTTTATCTGAGGATATTTCTTTCTCCATATACTAAGGTTCGTTCCCAAATGTCCTTCCTCAGATTCCACAAAGATAGTGATTTCCAGTTGCTCAACCCAAAGAATGGTTTAAATCTATTAGACGAATGCACACATAGCAGGGCAGTTGCACAGGAAGTTTCTCTGCAAGTTTCATCGGAAGTCGTTTCCTTGCTCACCATAAGCCTCCGGGAGTCACTAAATATCCCTTCACAGATTCTTCAAAGACAGATTTTCGAAACTGCACAACATAGAGAAAGCATTAGCTCTGTGAAGTGAATGCACATATCAGAGAGCAGGTTCTTGGAACGCTTCTTCCTTGATTTTACTTCAGTATATTTCACTATTCACCATAGTCCTCAATGCACTCAGAAACATTACCTTTTCGGTTACAGATGAACAGTGTTCAAACCCTGCCTTGTGAGAAATGAGGTAAAATTCCCTGAGTGAAACGCATGCATCACAAAGTAGTTTCTCAGAAAGCTTCTATCCAGTTTTTATCTTAAGATATCTCCTCTTTCAATAAACAAAACAGTGTTATGATTAAACACTGTTCTGACTAATAAAAACCGTGTTACGATAGTGCTCAATGAAAAGAGAAGCTTAACTGTGTGAGCTGAATTCACATGACACAGAGCAGTTTCACAGAAAGATTCCTTCAAAATGTCCTTTCTAAGATTACACAGAAACAGTGATTTCAAACTGCTCAATCCAAAGAATGATTTAACTCTATGAGATGAATACAAACATCACAAAAGACTTATGCAGAGAGCTTCTGTGCAATTTTCGATGGAAGACATTTCCTTGCTCGACACAGGCCTCCAGTTACCACTTACTAACCCTTTGCAGAGCCTTCACAGACCGAATTTCAAAATCGGAAATGTAGAGTAAGCTTTAACCATGTGAAAAAAATGAAATATCAGAGAGAAGTATATTCGAGTGCTTCTTTCTGTTTTTTATTGGACAACATTTCAGTATTTGCCATAGTCTTCAATGTGCTGTGAATATCACTCTTTTGTTTTACAGGAACAGTGTTCAAACTGTGCCTTATGGGAAGAAAGTTATTACTCCCTGAGTGGAATGCTCACATCACCAAGCAGTTTCTCAGAAAGCTTCTCTCCAGTAAATCTGACTATATTTCCTATTTCACCATAGGCCCAAATGTGATCCCAAACATCCCTTCGTGGATCCATCCACGAGGGAGATTCCAGGCTGCATAATGTGAAGAAACCTTCATCTATGTGAGATGAATAAACATAGCAAAAAGCAGATTCACAGAAAGCTTCTTTCCAGTTTTATCTGAAGATATATCCTTTTCATCATAACCCTGAAGGTGCTACCGAAGATCCCTCTGTGATTCCATCCATGACATTTTCCAAGGTGCGTAATCTAAAGTAAGCTTTATCTATGTGAGATGATTACAT
>NW_016853959.1:0-1118 GCF_001698545.2 Rhinopithecus bieti | reverse complement strand
CCACCGCGTCCGGCGTATATTTTCTACTTCATTTATGTCCCTTATAGAGCATGGTATATATAGTATACTGTAGACTGCATAAATTTGAGTGTCTCAGGAATTTAAAATTATTGGCTGATCTACAGGGAAATGCAAATCAAAACCACAATGCGATACTACCTTACTCCTGCAAGTATGGTAGCAATCAAAACATCAAAAAACAGTACATGTTGGCATGGATGTGGAGATCAGGGAATACTTCTACACTGCTGGTGGGAAAGTAAACTAGTACAGCCACTATGGAAAACAGTGTGGAGATTCCTTAAAGAGCTAAAAGTAGAACTGTCATTTGATCCAGCAATCCCACTACTGGGTATCTACCCAGAGGAAAAGAAGTCATTATACGAAAAAGATACTTGCACACGCATATTTATAGCAGCACACTTCACAATTGCAAAATCGTGGAACCAACCCAAATGCCCATCAATCAACCAGTGGATAAAGAAACTTATATATATAATATATATATATATGCATGTATATATATGCACATATATAGACACACAAATGTATACACACATATATACACGGATATATATACACACATATACATATATATCCATATATACACAGATATACGTATATACATATATACACATATATATGCATATATATACACACACACATATATATGATGGACTACTACTCAGTCATATAAAGGAATGAATTAACGGCATTTGCAGTGACATGGGTGAGCTCGGAGACTATTATTCTTTTTTTTTTTTTTGAGATGGAGTCTTGCTCTGTCGTCCAGGCTGGAGTGCAGTGGCGCTATCTTGGCTCACTGCAAGCCCCACCTCCCGGGTTTACGCCATTCTCCTGCCTCAGCCTCCCAAGTAGCTGGGACTACAGGCGCCCACCACCATGCCCGGCTAATTTTTTTTTTTTTTGTATTTTTAGTAGAGACAGGGTTTCACTGTGTTAGCCAGGATGGTCCCGACCTCCTGACCTTATGATCTGCCCACCTTGGCCTCCCAAAGTGCTGGGATTACAGGCTTGAGCCACCACGTCCGGCCAGAGACTATTATTCTAAGTGAAGTAACTCGAGAATGGAAAACCAAACATTGCATGTTCTCACA
>NW_016853958.1:0-818 GCF_001698545.2 Rhinopithecus bieti | reverse complement strand
TGGGAGGTGGGGCCTTGTGGGAGGTGTTTGGGTCATGGAGACAGAACCCTCATGAACAGCTTGCTGCCGTTCTAGACGTAGTGAGTGAGTACTGGCTCTGGTGAGACTGGATTAGTGCCCACAATGGTGGGTTTGTTATAAAGCCAGCATGCCCCTCGGGTTTTCCCTCTTTGCATGTGTCTGCTTCCCCTTTGGCCTTTTCCACTATGCTTTGGCCTAACAGGTGGCTGTCACCAGAAGCTGAGCAGTTACTTTTGCCATGCTTCCTTTATTTCCCAGCTTGCTGAATCATGAGCTAAGTAAACCTCTTTTATTTTTAAAAGGTATTCTGTTACAGCAACACAAAACAGACTAAGATACAGACTAGCAATGTCCCAGTAGAGGGAAAAATGGTTTTAAGTTGGTGCAAAAGTAATTGCAGATTTTGCCGTTACCTTTTTTTTTTTTTTTTTTTGACGGAGTTTTTTTTTTGTTGCCTAGGCTGGAGGGCAATGGCCGAATCTCGGCTCACTGCAACCCCCGCCTCCCAGGTTCAAGCGATTCTCCTGCTTCAGCCTCCCAAGTAGCTGGGATTACAGGCACCCCCCACCACGTCCAGATTTTTTTGTGTGTGCTTTTTTTGCAGAGATGGGGTTTCACCATGTTGGCCAGGCTGGTCTTGAACTTCTGACGGCAGGTGATCCGCCCATCTTGGCCTCCCAAAGTGCTGGGATTACAAGCATAAGCCACCGTGCCTGGCCCGTCATTACTTTTAACAACAAAAACTTCTGCACCAACCCAATACTACAAACAACTCAATGCACGTAATTCACCAACTT
>NW_016853957.1:0-816 GCF_001698545.2 Rhinopithecus bieti | reverse complement strand
GAAAGGTCACTCTCCCCCTTTTCTCTTCCCCCTTGAAGACCCTCATTCCAGAGGAACCAGGAAGGAATACCCTGGAGGAAGGAATGTTACACTGGGAGGCCAAGAAGAATTTGAACCGACAAGCCTTGTTGGGTTCCCCGCTCAGTCTGTTACATTACATCATACCCCTTTTGTCTGATCACATTTCTACACGGCGTGTCCATTCTGCATTGAACCTAAGCATAAAAGCCGACAATTGTCCTTGGGTCTTGAGGTTTTTTTGTTTTGTTTTGTTTGAGACGGAGTCTCGTTCTGTCGCCCAGGCTGGAGTGCAGTGGTGCAATCTCCACTCACTGCAAGCTCCGCCTCCCAGGTTCACGCCATTCTCCTGCCTCAGCCTCCCGTGTAGCTGGGACTACAGGCGCCCGCCACCGCGCCCAGCTAATTTTGTATTTTAGTAGAGACGGGGTTTCACCGTGTTAGCCAGGATGGTCTTGATCTCCTGACCTCGTGATCCACCTGCCTCAGCCTCCCAAAGTGCTGGGATTACAGGTGTGAGCCACCGCACCCGGCCCTTTGAGGTCTTCTATTTTTATTCTTTTCTGAGACAGAGTCTCACTCTGTCGCCCAGGCTGGAGTGCAGTAGTGCGATCTCAGCTCACTGCAACCTCCGCCTCCCAGGTTCACGTGATTCTCCTGCCTCAGCCTCCCAAGTAGCTGGGACTACAGGTGTCCGCCACCATGTCCAGCTAATTTTTTTTGTATTTTAGTAGAGGCTGGTTTTCACTATGTTGGCCAGGCTGGTCTTGAACTTCTGACCTCCTGATCCACCCACCT
>NW_016853956.1:0-798 GCF_001698545.2 Rhinopithecus bieti | reverse complement strand
AAAAAATTGTGGTTTCAGTTATCCCATTTCACCTAAAAGTTGTTTTAAATTTTCTATTTGATAAGATCTTTTCGTTTTTTATTTTATTAATTTCTAGTTTAATTGCACTGTAGTCATAGAATTTTATTTATAAATATTTCTTCTTTGTGAAACTTACTGATATTTCTTTGTGACCCAATATATAGTCAATTTTTACACATGTCCCATGTACCCTTGAGAAGAAGATGTAGGCTCTGTTATGAGAGTGTAAAGTTCCATTATAGATCTGTAGTATCTACGTTGTTGGTTGTATTTTTTGGATCTTCTATCTGCCTACTTATTGTCCACATGATCTGACTTGTACTAAGAGTAGTATGTTATGGCCGGGCACGGTGGCTCATGCCTGTAATCCCAGCACTTTGGGAGGCCAAGGTGGGCAGATCACCTGAGGTCAGGAGTTCAAGACCAGCCTGGCCAATGTGGTGAAACCCCGTCTCTACTAAAAATACAAAAATTAGCCGGTTGTTGTGGCGCGTGCCTGTAGTCCCAGCTACTCGGGAGGCTGAGGCATAAGAATTGCTTGAACCCAGGAGGCAGAGGTTGCAGAGAGACGGAGACCACGTCACTGCATTCCAGCCTCGGTGACGGAGTGAGACTCTGCCTCAAAAAAAAAAAAAAAAAAAAAAAGAGTAGTATGTCACATTCTCCAATCATTAGTAGGCTTTCTGTGACTGTGCATCTCCTGTAGTTTCTGCTTGGTGGTATCTCTGTTATATATTGCATAGATATTAAAAACTGTTGGCCGGGCGCGGTGGCTCA
>NW_016853955.1:0-1119 GCF_001698545.2 Rhinopithecus bieti | reverse complement strand
ATTTTAGTAGAGAAGGGGTTTCACCATGTTGGTCAGGCTGGTCTCCAATCTCTCACCTCAGGTGATCCGCCCACATCTGCCTCCCAAAGTGCTGGGATCACATGCGTGAGCGAGCGCGCCCGGCCTGGCTTAAAAAAAAAAAAAAAAACTTGTAATAAGGGAATTTACTTTCCATCACTGCAATTCCAGTTTTTTTTTTTTTTGTTTTTTTGAGACAAGAGTCTTGCTCTGTCACCCAGGCTGGAGTGCAGTGGTGCGACCTCAGCTCACTGCAACTTCTGCTTCCCGGGTTCCAGCAATTCTCCTGCCTCAGCCTCCCGGGTAGCTGGGATTACAGGCGCCCACCACCACGCCCGGCTAATTTTTATATTTTTAGTAGAGACGGGGTTTCACCATGCTGGCCAGGCTGGTCCCTAACTCCTGACCTCAAGTGATCCGCCCGCCTCGGCCTCCCAAAGTGCTGGGATTACAGGCGTGAGCCACCGCGCCTGGCTAATTCCTATATTTTCATACTCAACTGTATTTTATATTAGGGCCTTGAATCCCGAGTATAATTTTGTACTCAAATATAATTTATAAATAACGCCTTAGCCTCCCAACAAGGTCAAACTAGCTAGAAACTTAAGTCCTCCTAACCACTGATATTCCCAGCCCCCAGCCCTCATCCTCCGCCCAGGTGGCTAACTAAGGTCGGATCTCAGAGATGGTCTTGCGGAGCCCAGAGGCGGGCAAGTCCCCAGAGGCGCAGGCCCTGCCCTCCGGCTTTGCTAGGGTGGGCAGCAGCGCCACGCAGCTCGCGGGCTGGGTTGGGTTGGGCTGGGCGCGCCGCGGCTCAGCGCCCACTTCCGCTTCCCGTGCGGGCGGCGGTGGCTCCAGGTCCCGGCCCGGGCGCGACACTGTGCAGCCCGTTCCCCGGTCGCAGGGGCTCCCCTGAGCTTCGCGGGGCTGCCGCCAGGGCTGCCTGCGCGGAGGGTCGGCCGTGGCCGACGTGGGTGTTACGCGGCCTCCCCGGCCGGCGACCCGGCGCCAAGAGCAGGCGGCGGAGCCTGAGCGGGACGTGGCCACGCTGGCGCTGCAGAGGGCGCAGACTGGCCCGGCGCCTCCGGCTGTGGGGAGCGG
>NW_016853954.1:0-1115 GCF_001698545.2 Rhinopithecus bieti | reverse complement strand
CTAAGAAAGGCAAGAAAAGGCATGGCAAGGCAAGGCACAAACCAAGGCAACGCAAGGCGCAAGGAAAGGCACAAGGCAAGGCAAGGAAAGGCACAAGGCAAGACAAGACAGGGCAAAGCATAAGTCAAGGCAAAGCAAGTCAAGCCACAAGGCAAGGCAAAGCAATGCACAGCAAGGCCATGGCAAGGCAAGGCACAAGGCAAGGCACCAGGCAAGGCAAGGGCACAAAGCAAGGCAAGTGAAGGCAAAAGGCAAGTTAAGGCAAGGCACAAGGCAAGTCAGGGCAAGGCACAAGGAAATGATGAGGCAAAGCAAAAATTAAGGCAAGGCAAGGCACAAGGCAAGGTAAGTCAAGAAAAGGCAGAAAGCAAGGCATACCAAGGCAAGGCCCAAATCAAGGCAAACCAAAGCAAGGCACAAGGCACGGCAAGGTAAGGCACAGAACAAGGCAAGGAACAAGACAAGGCAAGGCACAAGAAAGGCAAGGCAAGGCATAAGGCAAGGCAATGCACAAGCAAGGCAAGGCACAAGGCAAGGCAATGCAAAGCACAGGGCAAAGCACAGGGCAATGCACGAGCAAGGCAAGGCACAAGGCAAGGCAATGCAAAGCACAGGGCAAAGCAAGGCAAGGCTAAGTCAAGGCACAAGGCAAGGCAAAGCAAGGCAGAAGGCAAGCCAAGGGAAGGCAAAACAAGGCACAGCAAGGCAAGGCACAAGGCAAGTTGCAAGGCAAGGCACAAGGCAAGTTGCAAGGCAAGGCACAAGGAAGGCAAGGCAAGGCACAAGAAAAAGCAAGGCAGAAAGCAAGGCAAGGCATGAGGCAAAACAAAGCAAGACACAAGGCAAGGCAAGGCACAAGGCAAAGCAAGACAGAAAGCAAGACAAGGCAAGGCACAAGGCAAACCAAGGCAGAAAACAAGGCAATGCATAAGGCAAGGGAAGGCAAGGCAAATCACAAGGCAAGGCAAGGCAAGGCACAAGGCAAGGCAAGGGAAGGTGAAACAAGGTACAGCAAGGCAAGGCACAAGGCAAGGCAAGGCAAGGCAGAAAGCAAGGTAAGGCACAAGGCAAACCAAGGCAGAAAACGAGGCAAGGCATAAAGCAAGGCAAGGAAC
>NW_016853953.1:0-856 GCF_001698545.2 Rhinopithecus bieti | reverse complement strand
TTTGGAATCCAGTATGATCTGGTGCACAGACATGCAGCCTGGAGCCCTCCCCTGTCCTGCTGCTCTCGGAACATAGGCTGTGGGAAACCAGGGCTCCACGCCATGCCCTGGGAATGCCTATCCTGGCTCCATCCTTATGCACCTTACTCCAGTTGCCTGAGTGCCAGGTGGCACAGGGCTGCAGGTGGCAGTGACAGGCAGGCTGGGGCTGGCCAGCAGGGGCACAGTCCTCATTCAGGCCAGAGCTGCAGCGCATCAGCCTCCAGATGGCACCCAAGCTGCAGGTGGTGGACACTGTGGGGCAGAGATCCATGAAAGCCAGGCAGATCCCATCCCCGCCAGGCCTCCACAGTCAGGAAACTATCCACCTAGGCTAGTGAGACCTCAGTAAGACAGGGCCCTCTTCCGGGCCGCAGTTTCCTTATTTGCAAAATAGGCTCCTCCACCTACCTCCCAGGAAGACCGTGAGAATGAAAAGTCAAATTCCCCCATCAACCAACCGTCCCTGCTCACATGGGACAAAGGGCCTGTGTTCCAGTGTCATTGGTGCAGAGGTGGAGGAGGGGACCCTGTGGGCACCCCTGACCAGCTGTCCTGACCAGCCTCGTCGCTTCCCAGAGGCACCAGGGAAGGAAGGCTGGGTCCTGGGACAAGCAGCCAAATCGCTGGCTATCGATGTGCAAAACAAGTCCTGTGGGCCTCAGCCTGCCCCTTCCCACCCCCAAATTAGGGATCTGAAGAGAAGCTTGCTTCTCCTATAGTGACCATCTGGGGACCCAGGGAGGGGGCCCTGGCCAGCTTCTTTCATGCAGCTCAGATGCCTGCAGGTCACTATCAAAGGAGGGTGGAGCCACTG
>NW_016853952.1:0-1770 GCF_001698545.2 Rhinopithecus bieti | reverse complement strand
TGCAACCTCCGCCTCCTGGGTTCAAGCAACTCTTGTGCCTCAGTCTCCCAAGTAGCTGGGACTATAGGTGCATGCCACCACACCCGGCTAATTTTTTGTATTTTTAGTAGAGATGGGGTTTCACCATGTTGGCCAGGCTGGTCTCGAACTCCTGACCTCAGGTGATCCACCCACCTCGGCCTCCTAAAGTGCTGTGATTACAGGCTTGAGCCACCAGGCCTGGCCTAAGCTTACATTTCAGTTGTGTTAAGAATACTCACTTTGTGGGCATTCACTCTCCAGAAGTTTTTTATCTTGCAAAACTGAACCTCTATACCCGATAAACAATAAATCCTCTATTTTCCCTTCCCCCAGCCCCTGGCCATCGACACTCTTTCTGTTTCTGTGAATTTGACTACTCTAAATACCTCATATAAATAAATCTTACAATATTTGTCTTTTTGTGACAGGTTTGTTTCACTTAGCATAAAATCTTCAAGGTTCATCCAGTTGCAACATGTGTCAGAATTTCCTTCCTTTTTAAGGCTGAATGATATTACATTGCATGTATATACCACATTTGTTTATCCATTCATCTATCAGTGGACACTTGAGTTGTCTACCTGGTGGTTATTGTGAATAATGCTGCTATGAACATGAGTGTGCAAACATCTCTTTGAGACCCTGCTTTCGATTATTTTGAATATATACTCAGAACCCAATTTTTTTAAAAATAACTTTATTGAGCTATAACTTACATACCATACAACTCATCCATTTAACATGTATGATTCAGTGGGTGTTTGTTTGTTGGTTTGTCTGTTTGTTTTTTGAGATGGAGTCTTGCTCTGTCACCCAAGCTGGAGTGCAGTACTGCAATCTCAGTTCACTGCAACCTCTGCCTCCCTGTTCAAGTGATTCTTCTGCCTCAACCTCCCGAGTAGCTGGGATTACAGGCGCACACCACCACGCCCAGCTAATTTGTGTATTTTTAGTAGAGATGGGGCTCACTATGTTGGTCAGGCTGGACTCGAACCCCTACCTCAGGTGACCTGCCCGCCTCGGCCTCCCAAAGCGCTGGGATTACAGGCGTGAGCTACCACAGTCACCACGGTCACTTTTAGAACATTTTCATCATCTCAAAAAACTACACTTTAGCTATTGCTCTCCTGTCTCCCTGGCCCCTACTCTCCCTGCATTCCTAAGCAACCTCTAATCTACTTCCTGTCTCTATAGATTTCCCTATTCTGGACATTTCATACTGACGGACTCATACAATATGTGATTTCCATGACTGACTTCTTTCACTTAGCATACTGTTTTCAAGGTTCAGCCATGTGATAACATGTATCAGTACTTCATGTCCTTTTTTTTTTTTTTTTTTTTTTTTTTGGTGAGGGGGACCTAGTCTCACTTTGTCTCCAGGCTGGAGTGCAGTGGTGCCATCTTGGCTCACTGCAACCCCTGCCTCCCAGGTTCAAGCGATTCTCCTGCCTCAGCCTTCCAAGTAGCTGGGACTATAGGCACGCACCACCACGCGCGGCTAATTTTTGTATTTTTAGTAGAGACGGAGTTTCACCATGTTGGCCAGGATGGTCTCCATCTCCTGACCTCGTGATCTGCCTGCCTCAGCCTCCCAAAGTGCTGGAATTACAGGCATGAGCCACCACACCCGACCTTCATTTCCTTTTATGGCTAATATTCCATTGTATGGATATAGCATGGAATTTCTCAGTTTTTGAGTGCTGTCAATTAAGTAAAATAGTTTTCAATTTTCCATATAAGCCAACA
>NW_016853951.1:0-263 GCF_001698545.2 Rhinopithecus bieti | reverse complement strand
TTCCTTCCTTCCTTCCTTCCTTCCTTCCTTCCTTCCTTCCTTCCTTCCTTCTTTCTTTCTTTCTTTCTTTCTTTCTTTCTTTCTTTCTTTCTTTCTTTCTTTCTTTCTTTCTTTCTTTCTTTCTTTCTTTCTTTCTTTCTTTTTTTTTTTGAGACGGATTTTTGCTCTTGTTGCCCAGGCTGCAGTGCAATGGTGCGATCTCGGCTCACTGCAACCTTCACCTCCTGGATTCAAGCAATTCTCCTGCTTCAGCCTCCTGAGTG
>NW_016853950.1:0-545 GCF_001698545.2 Rhinopithecus bieti | reverse complement strand
TTTCACGAAAACTGTTAGCAAACTGCTACATGAAAAGAAAGTGTACCTCTGTGAGATGAATTCACACATCAAAACAAGTTTCTTCGAAAGCTTCTTTCTAGTTTTATCTGAAGATATTTGCTTTGTCTCAAAGGCTTCAAAGTGATTCAAAATATCCCTACTCAGATTTCCCAAAACAGTACTACCAAACTGCTCCATGAAAACAGCAGTGTAACTCTCTGAGATGAACTCACACATTACAAAGGTGTTTCTCAGAAACTTTCTTTCTAGTTTTTGTCTGAGGATATTTTCTTTGTCAAAGTAAGCTTCAACGCACTCTGAAATATCCCATTGCAGATTCCAAGAAAACAGTGGTATCAAGTTGTTCAATGAAAAGGACAGTGTAACTCTGAGAGATGAATTCACACATCCAAAGCAGTTTCTCAGAGAGTTTCCTTCTCATTTTATCTGAAGATATTTCCTTTTCACTGTGGGCCTCAAAGTGCTCCGAAATATACCTTTGCAGATTCCAAGAAAACAGTGTTAGCAAACTGCTCAATGAAAAG
>NW_016853949.1:0-1764 GCF_001698545.2 Rhinopithecus bieti | reverse complement strand
CTGATTTTGGTTTTGATTTTGGTTTGGTGCAAACAGCAAAAGTGTGTGTGTGCCCCTTTTACCCATTCTTTGTTTTGTGGTGTTCGTGTGGTGTGAGCTTGGTGTTTTGTCTTGAAGAAGCATAGGTCAAGCACAAATAAGCCCACCCTACTAGGAACTATGTTGAAAATTTCAAAAAAGAATTTAAAGGAGACTATGGAGTACTATGACACTAGGAAAACTTAAAACTTTGTGTCAGATAGACTGGCCAGCATTAGAGGTAGGTTGGCCATTAGAAGGAAGCCTGGGCCAGATGTGGTGGCTCACGCCTATAATCCCAGCACTTTGGGAGGCCCAGGGTGACAGATCACTAGGTCAGGAGATCAAGACCATTCTGGCTAACACGGTGAAACCCTGTCTCTACTAAAATTCAAAAAAATTAGCCGGGCACAGTGGCAGGCTCCTGTGGTCCCAGCTACTTGGGAGGCTGAGGCAGGAGAAAGGCATGAACCTGGGAGGTGGAGCTTGCAGTGAGCTGAGATCATGCCACTGCACTCCAACCTGGGCAACAGAGTGAGACGCTGCCTCAAAAAAAAAAAAAAAAAAGAAGAAGGAAGCCTGAACAAGTCCCTTGTTTCAAAGATATGGCACAAGGTAACCTGTAAGCCAAGGAACTCAGACCAGTTCCCCTACATAGACACTTGGTTACAGCTGGTTTTAGACCCCCCACCCGCAACACACAGTGGTTGAGAGAACAGCAGCATAAGCGGCTGGCAGAGGCAAGGAAAGACCAGCAGAGAGAGAGAAAGGAAAGAGATAAAGAGGAAAAGAGGCAAAGAGAGAGAGGAAGAGACAGAGAGGAAGAGACAGACAAAGAAGGAGTCAAGGAGAGAGAGAGAGGAATAAAGAAAGAGAGAGGCAGAGAGAGAGAAGAGACAGAGACAAAAGAAAAGTCAAAGAGAGAGACAAAAAGAGAGAAAGAAAGAGAGATATATACAAGCAGTTAAAAAAAAAGTGTACCCTATTCCTTTAAAAGCCAAGGTAAATTTAAAACCTATAATTGACAACTGAAGGTATTCTCAGTAACCCTATAACACTCCAATATCACTTTGTTGTCAGTGTAAACAAGGGCGTATCCCCAAAGCACTGAGGCCTTCCTATCAAAGAACCTTAACCCAGTAACCCACGGATGGCCCAAATGCATTCAATCTGTAGCGGCAACTGCTTTGCTAACCAAAAAAAAAAAAAGTAAAAAAAATAACTTTTAGAAGAAACCTCATTGTAAGCACACCTCACCAGTTCAGAAGTATCCTAAGGAAAAAAAAAAAAAAGGGAGGGGGGAAAGGGAGGGCAAACTTTATACAAAAAACGAGTATTATGTTGTAAATTCTTGTTCTGAAATAAATTAACTGGTTGTTTAAAGAAAGAAATATTTGTAATAAGTCAGAAAGTTAAGGCATGTCAAAGAATTGTCTGCAAAAGTCATGAAACAGGAAAATGTTATAAAAAAGAATTTATGCAAAAACTATTGTATGATTTAAAAGTAACTAGGCCTCCTGAATGTAAAACTATAGGAAAAAAAAAACAAACAGTTTATGCGCAAGGTGTATAAGAAAAGTAAAATATACCTGTGGTAAAAGGATTATAAGGAGGCATAAGAATGTACATTTTTATCTACAGTAAAAGTTTAAAAAAATTATTGTTTTGAAGGTTTAAGCATGTTTTAAAACATTAATTGTAAAGAAAATTCTGTGTGTAAATATATTAGCTAAAGTTAAAGAAGTA
>NW_016853948.1:0-1304 GCF_001698545.2 Rhinopithecus bieti | reverse complement strand
CTCAGCCTCCTGAGTAGCTGGGATTACAGGTGCCTACCACCAAGTCTGGCTAATTTTTGTAGTTTTAGACAGGATTTCTTCATGTTCACTAGGCTGGTCTCAAACTTCTGACCTCAAGTGATCCACCCACCTCGGCCTCCCAAAACGCTGGGATTATAGGCGTGAGTCACAGCACCCGGTCCCATTTGTGCCTTTTTAAGGTCCATTATAGTAGTTACATTTCCAGAAAAACTAAAAGAAATTCTGAGATACAATGTGAAATGGAATTTGGCAAGCAGCTCTTAATATCACTTTTACTTAGCATGCATTAAACACCTACAGTGCAGGTGAGGAACACTGCTAGGCGTGCAGCAGAGACAGGACGGATGGGTGCCATCAGCAAGCATGCATCAGATCCCAAAGTACCCTCTCTATGGGGCATCTTGAGTTTCCTTGCTAGCTGTTTTTTTTTCCTTACTTGCTGGTGCTCAATTTAACCAAGTTAAATTGAATTTTGTTTTCACTATACTTTACTGTTCTTTTTCTGAGCTGGCATCACTAGACTATCCAGTTGTCTTGATTGCAGCACTCTAAATCAATTGGCCCTTCCCTCAATCTACCTCATTCACACAAACTTTCAGCTACAGGAGCACATCTCACAAAAATGAGAAGTGTCTTTTCTAGTAGCTGTCATCTGCTTCAATTTGCTGCCTGGTAAAACTATACTGAACTTGCTGAATCACTGCTGTGTTGCTCATAGCTGTGTCCCAACTGTGAAAACTGCTCAGTCTCCGATCATGTCTCGCCTTGGTGGGTACGGGTCAATAGCACAATTGGTGTGATGGTTCATTTTAAGCATCATTTTGGCTGGGCTACAGTGTCTAGACATGTGGCCAAACATTATTCCAGATGTTCCTGTAGGTGTTCTTGGATGAGATTTTTACATTTAAATGGATGGGCTTTGAGTAAAGCAGATCACCCTCATAATGAGGATGGACCTCATCCAATCAGTTGAAAGACTGAATAAAACAAAAGACTAAGCAAGAGTGGATTCTGCAGCCTATGGCCTTCAGGCTTGAACTGTAACATTGACTCTTCCTGGGTCTCCAGGCTGCCAGCCCAACCTGCAGATTTTGGACTTGTCAGCCTCCATAATTATGTGAACCAATTCCTTAATATCAACTTCTTCATATACCTATATATACAGTCAGTCACACACTGCATAACAAAGTTTTGGTCAATAATAGATCACATATATAATGGTGGTCTCATGAGATTATAATAGAGTAATATAATGTATTATTATATATTATAATATATTATAT
>NW_016853947.1:0-1301 GCF_001698545.2 Rhinopithecus bieti | reverse complement strand
AATATATATATATATATATGATTCTATATATATGTGATTTTTTCTTTTCTCTGAGACAGGGTCTCACCCTGTCACCCAGGCTGGAGTGCAGAGGCACCATCTTGGCTTACTACAACCTCTGCCTCCTAGGTTCAAGTGATTCTCCTGCCTCAACCTCCCAAGTAGCTGGGATTATAGGCATGTGCTACCACACCCAGCTAATGCTTGTATTTTTAGCAGAGATGGGATTTCACCATGTTGGCCAGGCGGGTCTCTAACTCCTGACCTCAAGTGATCTGACTGCCTTGGCCTCCCAAAATGCTGGGATTATAGGTGTGAGCCACTGCAACCAGCCATATATTTTTTAGTACTTAGAAAACAGATGAGTTACAGCTAAAGGATTTTGAAAAGAAGCCAAAAACAAGCTACATTCATTTGAAATGTGTAGTAGGAACACATCGGTAATGTCTCTCTGAAATGACCTTATTTTTCTATGAAAAGTGAGAAAGGTCTATATTAAAAATGATACCTGACAGGCAGACTTCTACTAGTACTTATAGAAACCTCTGGGATTAAGTTCTTCCATTTAGAGCTCGAAAACTCAATAAATTTCAACACAGAAATGCCTTCTTCTAAAGAAGACTTCATCCAACAAGCTCTTTCATATCGTTGTTGGGACACACAGCCAGCGTCTTTATACCCTAGGGAAGGGAGAAAGAGAATATAATGAGAAGTGTGGTTTTTAAAGCAAATTTTTTTGTAGGGACAGGGTCTCACTATGTTGCCCAGGCTGGTCTTAAACTTCTGGCCTCAAGTGATCCTCTTGCCCTGGTCTCCCAAATTGCTTAGATTATAGGTGTGAGCCACCATGCCTGGCTGGATTGCAGGACTCAGGAAAGAGTTACCTCGCAGTGTGAGCCGGATGTCAGCATTATCAGGGCGCAGTGACAAACGGAACTCTACTCGGCTGGTAAACATGCGGTATGGTTCGCTGGTGCCCAGAGTGGTGAGGTCATCAATCAAGACTCCTATGTAACCTTCCGTTCGGCTAACCACAAAGGGAGGTTTGCGACTGACCCGAAGACTGGCATTGATTCCAGCTATCACACCCTACAAGAGCACTATAATGTTTAAAAGGCCATTATGAACTGAACAAAGGGCTATCCCATTCAGAACACTACCCAGAAACAATGGCATGGGACACAAAGAAAGCAAGTATTGCCCCTAAGGGATATAATAAAAGAGGTAGAAAATATGATCCATATTCAGAAATAGAATATGGGTAATATATCACTTTATTATTATTATTATTATTATTTTTT
>NW_016853946.1:0-625 GCF_001698545.2 Rhinopithecus bieti | reverse complement strand
CCACGCATCACAAGGCAGTTTTACAGATAGCTTCTTTCTAGTTTTTATCTGTGGATACTCTTTTTTTTTTCCATAGGCCACAGTGGGCTCCCAAAGGTCCCTTCGTATATTCCCCAGAAAGCATTTTCAAACTGCTGAATCAAAAGAATGGTTTAACTCTTCAGAATGTTTCCATACATCACAAAGTAGTTTCCCAGATAGCTTTGATGTAGTTTTTATATGGGGATATTCTGTTATTCCCTGCAGGCCATAATGGACTCCAAAATGTCCCTTCAGAGATTCTCCAAAAAAAAGTTTTTCCAACCTGCTGAATCAAAAGAATGGTTTAACTCTGTGACATGAATCCAAACATCACATCAGTTTCACACATAGCGCCTTTTGAGTTTCTATCTGGAAATATTCTGTTTTTCTCCATAGCCCTCAATGGGCTCCCAAATGTCCCTTCACAGACTTGCCACAAAAAGTGCTTCCAACCTGTTGAATCAAAAGACAAGTTTTGCTATGCAAGATAAATTCACACATCACAAACAGTTTCAGGATAGGCTCTTTCTAGCTTTTATCTGGGGATACTGGCTTTGTTCCCATAGACCTCAATGGGCTCCCAAATCTCCCTTAGCAGATTTTC
>NW_016853945.1:0-284 GCF_001698545.2 Rhinopithecus bieti | reverse complement strand
TTTCTTTCTTTCTTTCTTTCTTTTTCTTCCTTCCTTCCTTCCCTCCCTCCCTCTTTCCTTCCTTCCTTCTTTTCCTTTCTCTTTTCTTTCTTTCTCTCTCTCTTTCTTTCTTTCTTTCTTTCTTTCTTTCTTTCTTTCTTTCTTTCTTTCTTTCTTTCTTTCTTTTTCTTTCTTTTCTTTCTTTTCTCTTTTCTTTCCTCTCTTTCTCTTTCTTTCTCTCTCTCTCTCTCTTTCTCTATTAGATGGAGTTTCGCTCTTGTTGCCTAGGCTGGAGTGCAGTGGCA
>NW_016853944.1:0-1120 GCF_001698545.2 Rhinopithecus bieti | reverse complement strand
TTCTTTCTATATAGACACAGTAACAGGCTGATCTTTCTTTCTTTTCCCCACAGTTTTTTTAGAGACAGTTTCACTCTGTTACCCAGGCTGGAGTGCAGTGGTGCGATCTCGGCTCACTGCAAGCTCCGCCTCCCGGGTTCACGCCATTCGCCTGCCTCAGCCTCCCGAGTAGCTGAGACTACAGGCGCCCACCACCACCCCCAGCTAATTTTTTTATTTTTGTTTAGTAGAGATGGGGTTTCACCACGTTAGCCAGGATGGTCTCAATCTCCTGACCTTGTGATCCGCCCGCCTCAGCCTCCCAAAGTACTGGGATTACAGGCATGAGCCACCGCACCTGGCCTGGGTTACTGTTAATGTGTAACCTGGTTGGTTGCACAGATCAGTGTGATGCTGAGCCTTTACCCTTAGGATGAGTCCCTTTTTTGTTTGTTTTTTATAACAAAGCTTTACTTGTTACATCATGAGGTTCTTATGTCCTTTGTGTTTCAGAGATGTAAATGTTTAGAGAATTGATACCTTTCCTGGAAATGAAATACTCAATTTTAAGTTTTTAGGTATATGTCTGGACGTAGGGAGAGGGAAACAAAGAACAAAGGTGACTAAGATGGCGTACTTTCGGGTTCTTCATCACCAACTTTCCCGCGCCCGGGAAAGGCACAGGTCAACTGCGCAGGCGCAGCATGACGTCCGACCGAGGAAACCGAAACCTACCTGGCCATGCCCACCGCAGGGCCCTCGACCCGCCCGCATCCCGCCTACCGCCCTCCCACTCCCAGGCCCAAGACATAAAAGCCGCTCCCGGCAGGCGCGCGGCACGAACTTCCTTGGCCCCTCCTCATATGCGGACCTAGGAACCTCACCCGAGAACGCCGGAGCGACTTCCTCGGCCTCTGCCGCCAGAGACCGGTGAACCTTGCCTCCTCTTTCTTTACATTGGCTACGTAATAAAGTTTCCTTTTTATCTTGCCTACTTGCCTTTTCTCTGGCGCCGGCTCTGGTGGTCGCATAAAACAAATCAGGTGGTGCCGAAACCCGGGAGGAGACCCCTCCTCAGGGCCCCCCAAGGTCCGAGGAGCCTCCTCCTTCCACACCGCGGACAGACCAGGACCTAGACGTC
>NW_016853943.1:0-204 GCF_001698545.2 Rhinopithecus bieti | reverse complement strand
CTTCACAGAGTTACACCAATCTTTTCATTGAGAAGTTTGCTAACAGTTTTCTCATCGAATCTGCAATGGAATATTCGGGAGCGCATTGAGGTATATGGTGAAAAAGTAAATATCGTCAGATAAAACTAGAACGAAGCTTTCTGAGAAACCGCTTTGTGATGTGTTAATTCATCTCACAGAGTTACAAGATTCTTTTCATGCATC
>NW_016853942.1:0-3717 GCF_001698545.2 Rhinopithecus bieti | reverse complement strand
TAGTGGCTGGTACTGGTTTTCCTTTCCATATTCAGTGCTTCTTTCAGGAGCTCTTGCAAGGCAGGCCTTATGGTAACAAAATCCCTCCGCCTTTGCTTGTCTGGCAAGAATTTTATTCCTCCTTTGCTTAAGAAGCTTAGTTTAGCTGGATATGAAATTCTGGGTTGAAAATTCTTTTCTTTAAGTGTTGAATATTGGCCCTCAGTCTCTTCTGGCTTGTAGAGTTTCTGCTGAGAGGTCCACTGTTAGTCCGATGGGCTTCCCTTTGTAGGTGACCCGACCTTTCTCTCTGGCTGCCCTTAATATTTTTTCCTTCATTTCAACCTTGGAGAATCTGATGATTATGTGTCTTGGAGTTGATCTTCTCATGGAGTATCTTAGTGCTGGTCTCTGTATTTTCTGAATTTGCGTGTTGGCCTATCTTGCTGGGTTGGGGAAGTTCTCCTGGGTAATATCCTGAAATGTGTTTTCCAGCTTGTTTCCATTCTCCCTGTCTCCTTCAGGTACTCCAAGCAAATACAGGTTCAGTCTTTTATGAAGCTGCATAGTTCTTGCAGGTTTTGTCCAATCCTTTTCTTTCTTTTATCTCTAGTCTTATCTCCATGCCTTATTTCAGCAAGGTAGTCTTCAAACTCTGATATCATTTCTTTTGCTTGTTTATCTATTGATACTTGTGTACGCTTCACAAAGTTCTTGTACTGTATTTTCAGCTCAATCAGGTCATTTATGTTCCTCTCTAAACTGGTTATTCTAACTAGCAGCTCCTCTAGCCTTTTTTTTAAGGTTCTTAGCTTCTTTGTATTGGGTTAGAACATGTTTCTTTAGCTCAATGTAGTTTTTTATTACCCATCTTCTGAAGCCTACTTCTGTCAATTTGTCCAATTCATCCTCTGTTCAGTTCTGTGCCCTCGCTGGAGCAACCCTGTGATCACGTGGAGGAGAAGAGGCACTCTGGCCTTTTGGGTTTTCAGGATTTTTTTGTTGATTCTTTCTCATCTTTGAGAGTTTGTCTAGTTTTGATCTTTGAGGCTGCTAACCCTGGGATGGGGTTTTGTGGAGGCCTTTATTGTTGTTGATGCTGTTGTTGCTTTCTGTTTGTTTTCCTCCAACGGTCAGGTTCCTTTTCTGTAGGGCTGCTGTGGTTTGCTGGGGTTCACTTCAGTTCCTATTCATCTGGTTTGCTTCTGTGCCTGGAGATGTCACTCAAGGAGGCTGGAGAACAGCCAAGATGGGTGTCTGCTCCTTCTTCTGGGGTCTCTGACCTTGAGGGGCACCAACCTGATGCCATAGCATCATTCCTGTATAGGATGTCTGAAAACCCCTGTGGGAGGGTCTCACCCTGTTGGGTAGCCCAGGGAACAGGACCTGTTTAATGAAGCACTTTGTCCCTTGGTGGAGGAGGTGTGCCTTTCCCTGGGAGGAAACCCACTCATCTGGGCTGCCCGGATTCCTCAGAACTACCGGGAGGAAGGGGTGGCTGCAGGTTCCCTCTAGGGGCTCAGGCCCAGAGAGATCCAGGTTCTGTCCCTGAGCCTGTGGCTGAAGTTACTGGAGTTTCTGCAGGGAAGCCCTGCACAGTGAGGAAGGATGATTCAGGGTTAGGCCTGAAGAGGCACTCTGGTTGCAGTCTGCCATAGCCAATGTGTTGGACTGTGGGGACATGTCTTGAGACCAAGTCGTCCAGCTTCCCTGTCTCCAGCAGGTGAAAAGCGCAGCATGGAGCTATAGAGATAGATGCCGCCCTTCCCCTGCCCAGAGAGCTTAGGGTGTTAGGCAGTTGTGAGTCCCAGCTCTGGCTGCTGCCGCTCCCCAAGGAGCTCAAATGGCTTAGACAGCAGGCAGCTGTAGCTGTGGTGCTGGTTGCCCCTCCCCACCGGGAGCTCAGTAGGCTTAAGCAGATTCCAGTTGAGAGGCTGTTGAGAATCTGTACAGCTCTGAGGTTGGTATGCTAGGCTCTGGTGGTGTGGGCTTGTGAGTGGGATCTTCTGATCCATGGGTTGCACGGTTACATGCAAAAGCTGGGTAGCACGTTCACTTACCGCCTGCTTTGGCTGGGAGGTGGGGACTTCCCTACCCCGTGTGGCTCTCAGGTGGGTCACCACACCACACTGCTCTTCCTTCCTCTCCGTGGGACACGCCAGTCTCCTAGCCAGTGCTGATGAGAGAACCTGGATACCTGCTGGAAGTAGTGAAACCCTCATCCCAGAGGGTCCTGAGTCCCAAGTTACTGTGCCCCTCTCAGTCTATGGTTGCTATTCTTATGCATTCCTCTGTTGCTATTAATTGAAGGAGGGGCATGTGGATCTCCTCCTGAGTCATAATTTTATTATTATTATTATTATTATTATTATTCTATTTTGAAACAGCGTCTTACTCTGTTGGATGGGCTGTAGTGTAGTGGCACAATCTTGGCTTCCTATGTTTGTGATTCTCCTGCCTCAGCCTCCCGAGTAGCTGGGTCTACAAGCATGTGCCCCATGCCTGGCGAATTTTGTATTTTAGTAGAGAAAAGATTTCACCATGTTGGCCAGGCTCATCTGGAACTCCTGACTTCAAGCGATCTGTCTGCCTCAGCCTCCCAGAGTGCTGAGATTACAGGTGTGAGACACCGTGCTCGGCCTTATTTATTTATTTATTTATTTATTTATTTATTATTTCTCTTTGATGAGTATCTTACAATTTTTAATTTCATTTTATTATAATTTTAAATTTATTTTTTTTCAATAGTTTTTTAGGAGCAAGTAGTGTTTGCTTACATGAATAAGTTCTTTAGTGGTTATTTCTGAGATTTTGGTGCATCCATCACTGGAGCAGTGTACACTGTACCCAATGGGTAGTCTTTTATGTCTTGCCCCATCATACCCTTTCCCCAAATCCCCAAAGTCCATTGTATCATTCTTACACCTTTGTGACCTCACAGCTTAGCTCCCACTTATGAGTGAGAACATATGATGTTTGGTTTTCCTTTCCTGAGTTACTTCACTAAGAGTAATGGTCTCCAATTCCATCCAGGTTACTGCAAATGCCATTATTTTGTTCTTTTTTAGGGCTGAATAGTATTCCATTATATACATATCTCTCACATTTTCTTTACTCACTTGTTAATTGATGGGCATTTGGGCTAGTTCCATATTTTGCAGTTGCAAATTGTGCTGCTATAGACATACACGTGCAAGTGTCTTTTTTGTATAATGACACTTCTTTTCCTCGGGGTAGATACCCAGTAGTGGGATTGCTGGATCAAATGGTAGTTTTACTTTTAGTTCTTTAAGGAATCTCCACACTCTTTTCCATGGTGGTTGTACTAGTTTACATTCCCGCTGACAGTGTAGAAGTGCTTCCTTTTCACCACCTCTTGCCAACATCTATTCTTTTTTGATTTTTTGATTATGGCCTTTCTTGCAGGAGTAAGGTATTGTGGTTTCGATTTGCATTCCCCTGATAACTAGTGATGTTAAACATTTTCCTTATGCTTGTTGGCCATTTGTGTATCTTCTTTTGAGAACTGTCTATTCATGTGCTTAGCCCACTTTTGGTGGGATTGCTTGTTTTGTTGTTGTTGTTGTTGCTCATTTGTTTGAGTTCTTTGTAGATTTTCGATATTAGTCCTTTGTTGGATATATAGATTGTAGAAGATTTTTTCCCATTCTGTGGGTTGTTAACTTTGGTGATTATTTCTTCTGCTTTGCAGAAGCTTTTAGTTTAATTTGGTTCTAC
>NW_016853941.1:0-1020 GCF_001698545.2 Rhinopithecus bieti | reverse complement strand
GACATTTTAAGTTCTAAATCTATACTTATCCTGAATATCTTCTTATAATTAAAAATAAAAATCCAGAAGTGATAACTCTTCCTTACAGAAGAATTCCAGTTAATAAATGTAGAAGGATTGAGAGAAATAGAAAATTACCATTAGAACACCACAGTAGTAAATGCCACAAGCAAGATCTGCCAATGAATAGTAAAATGAGCAAAAGTTTAAGCAGAAACGGGACATTTGCATAGTCTCAGGGTATCTCCATCACATATTCAATAATTACAAGGAAAACACAATACGTTTACAGTAGCAAATCCTAGCAGACACCACCTTAGCATAGTGATCAAGGTTAACAACACTGGAAATACATTACAACATCAGGTATCCCCTGTTGTGATACACTGTCACAGACTGGAAGACACAGCATAGACATGACAGCTAAATGCAAGGCTGGGTCTTGGAACAGTAGAAGGACATTAGTGAAAAAACTAAAATCTCTGCTTTTTAAACTTTATACTTAGTATTATATCAAGGTTAATTTCTTAATTTTAACAAATGTTCTATTGTTATATAAGATGTTAATACAAGGGCAAGGTGGGTGCAGAGTATACAAGAACTCTACTTTTTTACAACTCTTCTGTAAGTCTAAAATTATCTCAAAAACTAAAAAAAAAAGGTTAAAAAACACACACATATGTATATATGTGCATAATATGTGTACATATATGTAATCAAGACTTCATGGAAATTGGCATCTTGGGCACTCAGTCAGTAAAAGAGTAGTGCTCTCTTCTGAATTATTCATTGTCTTACTCATAACTTAGCTGTAAGGTTCTCCCCCTTCTAGACTTTTAATCTCAAGTATAAATTTCTAATTTTCATGGAAAAGCCTTTTTAAAAACATTCCTATATTAGGCCAAAATGAAATCCTAGAATAAAACTATCACCATATTATCTTATAAAATTACTCATCCCAACCATAAAACCCAGCCAGTATTTTTACTACATTTCCTTTCCTCATATAATACATTTGTG
>NW_016853940.1:0-817 GCF_001698545.2 Rhinopithecus bieti | reverse complement strand
GCCTCCCAAAGTGCTGGGATTACAGGCTTGAGCCACCGCGCCCGGCCACTCAGTAGCATTTTTAACCCAGTCAATCTTTTCTTTATTTTTTAACCCACATGTATTCAATACCAAATGATACTGACACTACTCTAAACTTTGCTTCTGGCAAAGTGGTCACAGTCTAGAAAGGGAGAAAGCCAAGTAAAAGGAAAACTGGAGATTACAATGGTTGCTATAGTAGAAATATAGATAGGCATTTGCAGAGGATAGAACGGATGTCAACCTCCAGCACTACAGTCATAGAATGTCATCTAGCTTAGAAATCACGTCCAATTCCACAGTTTGAAACAATAGTTTACATATATGCCCCACCTCCCACCCCATGCCAACTGCCAAATTATGAAGTAGCACATGGAAAACAAGTCAACTGTCACTTACTCTGGATAAAAATAAGTTTTAATCAAATGTTTGTTAAATGAAAATATAAATTAGGAAGGTGGATGCAATGCTAGGATTTAGTCAAAATGCTTTAAGGACGTCTGGGGCCGGCCGGGCGCAGTGGCTCACGCCTATAATCCCAGCACTTTGGGAGGCCGAGGCGGGCGGATCACGACGTCAGGAGATCGAGACCATCCTGGCTAACATGGTGAAACCCCGTCTCTACCAAAAACACAAAAAAATTAGCCGGGCGTTGTGGCAGACGCCTGTAGTCCCAGCTACTCGGCAGGAGAATGGAGTGAACCCCGGAGGCGGAGGTTGCAGTGAGTCGAGATCACACCACTGCACTCCAGCCTGGACCACAGATAGAGACTCCACCTCAAAATAAAAAAAAAAT
>NW_016853939.1:0-1833 GCF_001698545.2 Rhinopithecus bieti | reverse complement strand
CATCTTGGCTTACTGCAAGCTCCGCCTCCCAGGTTCACACCATTCTCCCTGCCCCAGGCTCCCAAGTAGCTGGGATCACAGGCACCTACCACCACAACTGGCTAATTTTTTAATATTTTTAGTAGAGAAAAGATTTTGCCATGTTTGCCAGTCTGATCTGGAACTGCTGACCTCAGGTGATCCGCCCACCTTGACCTCCCAAAGTGCTGGGATTACAGGCGTGAGCCACAGCGCCCGGCCTCCTTTGTTTTTTTGTTTTGTTTTGTTTGTTTGTTTTCTTTGAGACAGTCTCTCTCTGTTGCCTAGGCTGGAGTGCAGTGGCATGATCTCGGCTCTGGGTTCAAGTGATTCTCATGCCTCAGCCGCCCAAGTAGTTGGGATTATAGGCACCTGCCACCACGCCTGGCTAATTTTTGGTGTTTTTGTTTTGTTTTGTTTTATGAGATGGAGTCTCGCTCTGTCCTCAGGCTGGAGTGCAGTGGAGTGATCTCAGCTCACTGCAGTCTCCGCCTCCCAAGTTCAAGCAATTCTCCTGCCTCAGCCTCCTGAGTAGCTGGGACTACAGGTGTGTGCCACCATGCCCAGCTAATTTCTGTATTTTTGGTAGAGGTGGGGTTTCACCATGTTGGCCAGGCTGATCTCGAACTCCTGACCTCATGATCCACCCATCTCGGCCTCCCAAAGTGCTGGGATTACAGGCATGAGCCACCGCACCCAGCCTAATTTTGGTATTTTTAGTAGAGACAAGAGTTTTGCCGTGTTGGCCAGGCTGGTCTCGAACTCCTGGCCTTAGTTTGATGAGGAAGCGGATAGTTTGTGGAGAAATATGACTGGAGGGCAAAAGGGGTATGATCTAATGGTAATAAATTAAGGGGACCTTAGCTTAGCCTGTTCGTTCAGATTCTTCTTGGCATCTCTGCATCTTCAAGGATAAGGGTGTTCCTTTCCTCTGGCTATACAGATGATACCTTGTGAATGAAGGTTTTATGACCTACTTTAGAGGAAGGACAGATAATTTCTTTTTTGGTCTGCTTTGAGGGAAGAAGGGCAAGGGGAAAATGAGGGTGACCTACCTGCTTCTGCTGTTTCCTCAAATGCCAAGGTGCCATATTTTAGGGTAGCATATCTTGAACCCTGTCAACCTTTTTAGCACTGTCACATGTCTCTCTTAATCCTTGGTAATGCTTTTTGCGTTCAGTCTACCCTGCCTGATACTAACATGGTCATAACAGCTTCCTTCTAATTAGTATTTGCCTGGTATATCTTTCTCCTTACTTTTAATTTCAACATATCTCTATATATTTATCTGTCTATATATTTAAAACTATCTCTTGTGAATAGTTGAGTTTTGTTTTTAAATCTAGGCTAACAGTATTAGTTGTTTCTGGTTTTGTGGTTTTTTTTCCTCCTCCTGCTTTACTCTGCAAGGAGGTTTCTGTTTTGTGGTTTTGTTTTTAGTTACCATCTCTTGGGTGTTTTCTGTGTTTGGCTCTCTTGAAGGTATTTCACTTTTATTTCTGTCAAAACCATTCTAGACAACTGATAATCATAATAATAGAAGAAGCACAAGTTTGAAATTGTGTCCTGGAATGTTCTTTTGTGACCTAAATTCCTTCCAAATGAAGAGGAGAGCAAACTAAATATGTAGAAAATGGGAATGGGGATTTGGTATTCTGGCCCAAGCTTATTTGTTTATCTTCAGGGAAATAACATTTTAATCTTGACTTGTTTATGTAGATCAATAACAATGAAACACGTAGCTTTTTTTTCCCCTAAATGACTGAAGCGTTTAAAAATTTTTGGCCGGGCTGGGCGCGGTGGCTCAAGCCTGTA
>NW_016853938.1:0-797 GCF_001698545.2 Rhinopithecus bieti | reverse complement strand
AGGTTCTTTAATTTAATTAGATCCTATTTATCAATTTTGGCTTTTGTTGCTTTTGCTTTTTGTGTCATGAAGTCTTTGCCCATGCCTGGGCCCTGAATGGTATTGCCTAGGTTTTTTTTTTAGGGTTTTTATGGTTTTAGGTTTTATGTTTAAGTCTTTACTCTACCTTGAGTTAATTTTTGTATACAGTGTAAGGAAGGTGTCCAGTTTCAGTTTTCTGCATATGGCTAGCCAGTTTTCCCAACACCATTTATTAAGTAGGGAATCCTTTTCCCATTGCTTGTTTTTGTCAGATTCGTCAAAGATCAGATGATTGTAGATGTGTAGCATTATTTCTGAGGCCTCTGTTCTGTTCCATTGGTTTATACATCTGTTTTGGTACCACTACCATGCTGTTTTGGTTACTGTAACCTTATAGTATAGCTTGTAGTCAGGTAGCATGATGCCTCCAGTTTTGTTCTTTTTGCTTAGGATTATCTTGGCTATACAGGCTCTTTTATGGTTCCATATGAAATTTAAAGTAGTTTTTTTCTAATTCTGTGAAGAAAGTCTTTGGTAGCTCGATGGGGATATCATTGAGTCTATAAGTTACTTTGGACAGTATGGCCATTTTCACGATATTGATTCTTCCTATCCATGAGCATGGAATGTTTTTCCATTCGTTTGTGTCCTCTCTTATTTCCTTGAACAGGTTTGTAGTTCTCCTTGAATAGGTCCTTCACATCCCTTGTAAGTTGTATTCGTATTTTATTCTCATTGTAGCAATTATGAATGGGAGTTCACGCATGATTTGGCTC
>NW_016853937.1:0-1133 GCF_001698545.2 Rhinopithecus bieti | reverse complement strand
TATATTCTTGGTTTATCTTCCATTTTCCTTTCTCTCAAAAGCTAAAAGTCTTTTAGCACATGTATCACCCCTAGAATTTCTGGTAAACCAGCACCAGCCTGAAGATCACATTCTCATCAAAAGGGAGAAAGAAGAAAAACTCGAGCCAGCCTAGGAAGGACCCTACCTTGTGCTGCTAACCACCAAGACTACTGTTCGTACAGCAAAAAAAAAAAAAAAAAAAAGGATGGACTCATCACACCTGAGTCAGGAAAGCACCACCCACTCCAGAGTCGTAGACCATAGTCCCAGGGGAAAACCCAACCAAACTAAAGCTAAGCTAAGAAAAATTTAACCCTTTTCATCTATTCTATTACTCTTTCTTCATTCCTTGTTCTATTGTTGACCATCTAGTTATTAACATAACAAATCAATTTTGCCTCAAACTGTTGCATTTAATGCTTGCCTTGTTATATCCTGTGGGGACTTGCCAAGTCAAAGACAGCTTTTTACTTCAGAAAATACCTCTGTCCCTCCTGACTCTCCTCAGACTGGGCATTAGTAAACTGGGACCATTTAATCCAGGGATATTTTGATAAAGACCCCAGTGCCAACCAGGAGTCTTGTCCCCCAGTGTAGAGCTTTCATGCTGTAGTTGGTCCAGTGTTCTCTGGACCACTAAAGATGGACTGTCCCAACCAGTTTTTATAATTTCCTAAAACCATACATTCATTTTACTAGAGGATCATAGAAAGACCTAAAACAAACTTTAGCAATTAAGACAAGATACCAAGATGCAAATGCCTGGTTAAAATGGATCAAATATTCCATCTGCACGTTAAACAAAAGCAATTGTTATGCTTGTGCACATGACAGGCCAGAGGCCCAGATTGTCCCCTTTCCACTAAGGTAGTCCTCTAGTCGACCAGGTGTGGGCTGCATGGTAGCTCTTTTCCAGGATTCTAAAGCCTGGAGTAATAAGTCATGCCAAACTCTCTCTGCTATATCCCAAAGTCTGGCACCCTGCGGGTCAGACCCCAAGGGCCATCTGACCTCTGTCTCCCAACACTAAATTCACTTTGTGTTTCTCATGACAGGGAGAAAACTTAGCATTCCTTGGAGACCTAAAGGATGCAGCAGGCTTGAGAATTTTC
>NW_016853936.1:0-287 GCF_001698545.2 Rhinopithecus bieti | reverse complement strand
TTCAAAATATTATTCCTCAAAGTTTAAAATTCTTTTTTTCTGCTTGGTCCAGTCTATTGACAAAGCTTTCAATTGTATTTTGAAATTTATTAAATGAGTTTTTTTTCCAAATCCAGAAGATCTTATTGATTTTCTTTCTCTTTCTTTCTTTCTTTTTTCTTTTTTTCTCTCTTTCTTTCCCTTTCTTTCTTTCTTTCTTTCTTTCTTTCTTTCTTTCTTTCTTTCTTTCTTTCCTCCCTCCCTTCCTTCTTCCTTCCTTCCTTCCTTCCTTTCTTCCTTCCTTCCTT
>NW_016853935.1:0-798 GCF_001698545.2 Rhinopithecus bieti | reverse complement strand
GATCCACCCGTCTCGGCCTCCCAAAGCGCTGGGATTACAGGCTTGAGCCACCAGGCCGGCCACCACATATATATTTTAAACATTTTAGTGGCTTTAATTATTTACTGTTTGAAGCACTAAACACACACGTCCCTACAGAGTTGAAGAACTGCAGAATCTTTATCCAAGGTGTTTTGCAACTAAAGAGAGGTGATGGAAACATATGAATGTGTTAAATGCCACTTACACATTTTAAGATAGTGACTTTTATCATGTGAATTTTACCTCCACAAAAATTTACGAGTCTCAGTCTTCTTTGCTGTAATCTGACTCCTTGTTAACTTCTACCAAGCTTCTAATTTCTGTCATAATGCCCACCCCACAGTATGTGTGTACACTAAAGATCTCCAAACTGAATACAAAGGAGTAATACACAAATGTGTAACTAGGGCAGGTTCTTCTGCTATGGACTTACTGCCCTCAAAAACCACTTAAGGCCTGGTGCACTGGCCTATGCCTATAACTGCACCATTTTGGGAGGCTGAGGTGGGAGGACTCCTTGAGCCCAGGGATTTGAGACCACCGTGGGCAACATAATGAGACCCAACCCCATCTCTATAAAAAATATAAAAACTAGCCAGGCATGACAGTACATGCCTATAGTCCCAGCTACTATGTAGGCTGAAGTGGGAGGACTGCTTGAGCCCAAGAGTTCAAGGTTGCAGTGAGCTGAGATCACAAACCACTGCACTTGAGCCTGGGCAAATGAGTAAGGCTTTGTTGTTAAAACAAAAACAAAAAACCAAAAAAAAAAAAAAA
>NW_016853934.1:0-326 GCF_001698545.2 Rhinopithecus bieti | reverse complement strand
TATAGTGAAAAGGAAATATCCTCAGATAAAACTAGAAATATACTTTTTGAGAAACTGCTTTGCGATGTCTTAATTCATCTCACAGAATTAAACTGTTATTTTCATTGAGCAGTTTGATAACACTGTTTTCTTGGAATATGCAATAGGATATTTAGGAGGGCATTGAAGTCTGTTGTGACAAAGGAAATATTCTCAGATCAAAATCATAAAGAAGTTTTCTGTGAAACTGCTTCATGATGCGTCAATTCACCTCACAGCATCACACCGTCCCTTTCATTGAGAAGTTTGCTAACAGATTTTTCCTGGAATCTCCAAAGGGATATTCC
>NW_016853933.1:0-798 GCF_001698545.2 Rhinopithecus bieti | reverse complement strand
AAAAAAGCAGAGAAATTTTAAACTAAGCTGTATTAAGCTGTGTATAAATCACTAAAGTTTTTATTCTAAACTCAAACTTTAATATGGTATTATGGTAATACCATAATAAATAGCTTTGTGTGGCTTCCTGCTCATTTGTTAAAGGGGATCAGAACTCATGATCTGGCCACGGCCAGCTTCCCTTCCAGAAATCTGTTGGCCCCTTTAATCCGGCCACATTGAAATGTTAATAAGCACTTGAATCTCTGTAAGGGGGATCCCCTGCCCTTTTCCTTGGAGATAACCTTTATTTCCATTCATTGTTTGGAAAATCCTCATTTTGTAATATCCAAGTCTTTCGTGTTTCTTTATAAGAAATGTGCTTCCCTAACTTTTATTATCACTATTCTTTGTGCATTAACATTTTAACACTTGTTACACATTAATATGGCAATTTTATATGCAAAATGAAGATAGTAATAATTTCTACCTCAGAGTGTGTGATAATAAATGAGGAAGAGCTTGCAAACTCTTCATCATAATGATTTTACATTGTAAGTGTTTTAGAACTGTTAGCCAAAAGTTTTTTGTGTCTATTTTACACTCATGCTTATATTTCTTAAGCATGAGAAAATATATAATATTTTATACACTCTACAAATATTGGAATAAAAGAAAAATAGCAAATATTAATTTAATCAATAATATAAATCACAAAAGACAGCACGTTTTGCAAAAATAGCCTTTGAATGAATTCCACAACTATAAAAAATTCATATATAGGTATTAATTCATTTACAAAATCAAATGGCTATGTAG
>NW_016853932.1:0-1833 GCF_001698545.2 Rhinopithecus bieti | reverse complement strand
TTTTTTAGACAGAGTCTCACTCTGTTGCCCAGGCTGAAGAGTGGTGGAACGCTCTTGGCTCACTGCAGCTTCTGCTTCCTGGGTCCAAGTGATTTTCGTGCCTCAGCCACCCAAGTAGCCGGGATTACAGGTGTGCACCACCATGCCCGGCTAATTTTTATATTTTTTTAGTAGAGACAGGGTTTCGCCATATAGGACTCCTGGCCTCAAGTGGTCTGCCCACCTTGGCCTCCCAAAGTGCTGGGATTACAGGTGTGAACCACTGCACCCGTCCAATTTTGTGCTATATTTGAATTTAATGCTACATGTCAAGTTCTTGTCTTATTGAGCCTGGCACATGCTAAGGTGCCTTCTGTTTTCTGGAGGTAAGTCTTGGCCTGCCCTGGAAAAGACCAATATATACCACAGTGACAGACAGAACACACATAACATAAATCATCCATTTGGGAGTATATGTGTGTGAGGTATGAGAGAAAGTATCAGTGAAGCTGTTATGAATCAACTGTTTCTGATCCACAAAAATGGTGAACTTACATGGTTTGACTTTATATGATGTAGAACATACCAAGGAAAGAACAAAGTTCAAGAAGGTGTTCATACCTGAGAAGTTCTTTCTTATTGATCAAAGCTTTCATATATTCTGAAAGTTTCTTTTGCATTAATGCCAAACGAAGCCAGGCTCTTCCTCTACCTACTGGTGTCCTACAACAACACAGAAATCAAACAACTAAAAACATAAGCAACAGAAGCAAAGGCTACAGCAGAATCAGTTCACTTATTCTTGCTAATAGTGTTCCAGTGTAACAAGCACACTGAGGTACTCCTTAGGACCTCTCCCAGCACATTCCCGGGCAAGGAATTTCTGTGTGTGGGCTAATGCGACCAGGGGGGTGTTTGGGACAAATGCTTTCAAAAAGAGTTACTGAATGTAACTACAATTTGAAGACCCAGCCTCTGGGAGACCCAACTAAAAATGTTCCATCAGATTAATAATAGCAAATCCTTATAAATTCAGGTGGATTATATAAATGTCCAAAGCATGAATGTGGACACAGGCAATCTAGGCCTCTATCTGATTAAAATTAAACCAGTCTCATTTGGGAAGGTGGTCACTACTTTATAGTTCTAAGGCAGGCTACACTCACTAGCTCTTCAGGTTAATTTGACAGCTGTTTTAATCTTGACTCTCAAACCCACTGAATAGCTTTTTTCCCTAAGTCAAGTCCAGCATGCCACCCCCTTAGATACAATTTCTTGAGACACACTAAGTGATTCTCCCAAGTGCTTTAAAAAATAAAGAAATGTTTGGCGTTTCAACAAAAAGACAACCTCTCTTAGATGAATAATTATCCCTCAAGAGCACATTTTTCTTAATATTCTGTATACCAGTTCTCTCATATCAGCACCTATTCAGGACATCATGCATTTTGGATTGGAAGTCTTGCTCTTCAAGGGATAGTTAATAAGAATGCTATTCCTGAGAAATGGAATTCAACCTTAGACTTACTTAAGTCCTGGAAGATCTTTAACACTTGCTGTTATCTCTGCAGCTTCTGGAACAAGCTTTTCTACAAGTTCTAGAGGTCCCCAGAAGGATTTATTTTGTCCAAGAAAAGTTTTTTTAGCTAAGGCAACAAAAATAAAACAGTATTTTAATATTCTTTACAACATAAGCACCCTCTCAACACACACGCACACACACACACACACACACAACTTTTCAGGAAATCAATCCCAGGTTATAAGATAGTTTTAGATTCATTCATGCTTGTAGAATAGATAATATAGGCCGGGCGCAGTGGCTCAAGCCTGTAATCCCAGCACTTTGGGAGG
>NW_016853931.1:0-1456 GCF_001698545.2 Rhinopithecus bieti | reverse complement strand
CCTCCCTCCCTCCCTTCTTTCTTTTCTTTCTTGACAGAGCTTTGCGCTCGTCACCAGACTGGAGCACAGTGATGTGATCTCGGCTCACTGCAACCTCCGCCTCCGGGATTCAAGCAGTTCTCGTGCCTCAGCCTCATGAGTAGCTGGGATTACAGGTGCGTGCCACCATGCCCAGCTAACTTTTTTATTTTTAGTAAAGATGGGTTTCCCATGTTGGCCAGGGTGGTCTCGATCTCCTGACCTCAGGTAGTTGGCTCGCCTGGCCTCCCAAAGTGTTGGGATTACAGGCATGAGCCACCGTGCCAGCTGATAGTGCCATTTTTAAAAAATCCCTATTTACCCAACAGAAAACCTGAGACCCGGAAAAGTCATTCGCAGAAGTGATGGTCAGTCCAGAGCTCAGGCCCAAGTGTGAGACTTCAACATTTACATTCCTTATTTCTTCGTCTTCCTTTTTTTTCTTTTAATCAAATTATTAGTTGAAAATGTATCACACTCATCAGTTTAAAACAGTTAACAGTACAAATGGGAATATGAGCGAAAGTCACTCTCCAGCCTGCCCTCTTGAGAGGCAATAGCCTTGTTTTGCATCCTTCTGAGTACTCTATTCACATAAGATGTATCTGAATATGCATGTAATTCTTTTGTGAAAGTGCATTTGGAGATAAGATCACTGTTTTACACCTGCCTTTTACGTCTTAATATTATGCTTTGGAGCTCAGTTGACATCAGCATGCATCGATTTGTATCCTATTTTTCACAACTGCATAGTGTTTAGTTTTGTGTGCCTAATTTTTTAAAACACGTGCCTGTGCATAGATTTCAGGTTTCCGTCTTATACTGTTAGAAAAAGTGCTGCAGTAAAGTTCCTAACAGGTAAGTCTCTTTGCAAATATAGGAAACTTTTCTGTGGAATAAGCTTCTGGCCACGGAAGCCCCAGGGTAAAGGGTATTTTGATAAATATTGTGAAATGTCTTCCTAGAAGGTGGCCTGGTTTTCACTTCCAGCATATGTCTGTGAGAGGTCTTGCTTCCCACACTCCCCCAGCACTATGTAGCTCAAGACTCTTGTTTTTTGCTGTTACTATTTATGAAAAATGGTGTCTCAACCACACTGGAAGTTTTAAATGTAGATAAATGTCTTATGTGCCATTTATATTTCTCTACAGTAAAGTATATATTCATAGCCTTAGCTTATTTTTAAAATATGTTCCTTCGTTGTTTGGGGAGGGGGGGTGGACTTGTGTGAGTATGTTATAGGCTAAAGAAATTAACTGATATGTTAATGTATGTACATATTGCAAATCACTTCTTAGTTTTTCATTCTTTTAAGTAAGAGCTTGCTTGCTTGCTCTCTGTATCTCACTTAACCTTTATGCGACTGTATTCATCTTTCATTATTTAGCTTCTGAATTTATGTTTTTTCAGTCTCCATTCTTTTTTTTTTTTTTTTTTT
>NW_016853930.1:0-1451 GCF_001698545.2 Rhinopithecus bieti | reverse complement strand
AAAAAAAAAAAGAGGAAGGAAAGAAAAAAAACTCTTCTTCTACAGAACAAAGCACATTTTGGTGTCAGGCATGGTGGCTCACGCCTGTAATCCTAGCACTCTGGGAGGCCGAGGTGGGCAGATCACTTGAGGTCAGGAGTTCAAGACCAGCCTGGCCAACATGGTGAAATCCCATCTCTACTAGAAAAAAAATACAAAATTGGCTGGGCACGGTGGCTTATGCCTGTAATCCCAGCACTTTGGGAGGCTGAGGTGGGTGGATCACCTGAGGTCGAGAGTTTGAGACCAGCCTAACCAACATGGAGAAACTCCATCTCTGCTAAAAATTAGCCAGGTGTGGTGGTGCAAGCCTATAATCCCAGCTACTTGGGATGCTGAGGCAGGAGAATTGCTTGAACCTGGGAGGCGGAGATTGCAGTGAGCCAAGATCACACCACTGCTTTCCAACCTAGGCGACTGAGGGAGACTATGTCTCAAAAAAAAAAAAAAAAAAAGAAAGAAAGAAAGAAAGAAAAGAAATTGTATAGGGTGGGGCACAGTGACTGTCTGAGGGAAGGCCGGGGCCTGGACCCCAAATGCGAGCACAGGGAGGGGAGGCCAGATGAGGAGAGATCAGAGCCCAGGGGTTTGAGAGTGGAGGTGGGAAAGGTCACCCTCCCCTGACCTGCGCTTGTGGCCTGGGTTCCCTGGCAAGATGCTGGAGAGCCAGGTGACTGCATGCCCCAAGATCTGTGCTGGGAAGCAGGACCAGAACCAGAAGCCTGGGTTCCTGGAAGGGTGTGGGATCCTGGAAGGGTGTGGGGGGCAGGGTTCCCCAGCCACCACTCACAGCAATCACGATGTCCCTCATGTGAGGGAACTCCTCAGGGTGCAGGAAGGCCGTCAGCTCCTCCCGAGTGGCCATCGAGTCCCCATCCTGGTCGGCCACCCGGAAACGCCGCTCATCCCGAGCCAGCATCTTTTGTAGGTCTCTGCATCCTCCACGTCATGGAATTCTTCACCTGGGGAAGGACAGGTCTCAGTGAGATGAGCTTTAATGGAGGAAACACCAAGCAGGTTAAAACAAAGTAAATCCTACTGGACTAAAATATTTCTGTGGAGTTAATAATAAGTATATATCAATAGGCTGGATGCGGTGGCTCATGCCTGTAATCCCAGCACTTTGGGAGGCTGCGGCTGGCGGATCACTTGAGGTCAGGAGTTCGAGACCAGCTTGGCCAACATGATGAAACCCCATCTCTACTAAAACACAAAATTAGCCTGTAATCCCAGCTACTTGAGAGGCTGAGGCAGGAGAATCGCTTGAACCTGGGAGGCGGAGGTTGCAGTGAGCCGAGACTGTGCCACTGCACTCCAGCCTGGGCAACAAGAGCGAAACTCCCTCAAAAAAAAAAGTATATATCGATACTTTATATATAATTTGTATGTATATTTATTATATAAGTATATAA
>NW_016853929.1:0-1455 GCF_001698545.2 Rhinopithecus bieti | reverse complement strand
GCTCCTCTGCATCCATGCAGGACTAGGTCACCTGTCAGCTTCTCAGAGACCTTCCCTGACTACTTTAAGAATCTGCCTCCCCCAACACACACACACACATACATTATTCGCTATCCCTGCATGAAGGCAGTTCCCATCCTAACTCACAGAACAAGTTCATTATGGACTTCTTTACCCAGCTACTGTCTGTCTCCTCAGGCAGAGTCAACCCACAAGGTTGATTTTGCTCACCCTGGTGTTCCCAAGGCCTGGTACAAAGTAGATCCTCAGAAAATATTTGTTAAATGAAAAATGAAATGACTTCTCACTGTAAGCAATCGGCACCACTTAGGCTGGCACTCAAGCACCTCTATCCTCTGACCGTACCACAAAGGTAACCAGTTACACGATCAGAACACCTCTTCTTCATTTGTTCCTTCTTATGATGTTCAGTAGAGAGGCTCAGAAGAGCACTGCAGGGTGAGGGTGGAGCTAGGAGTTTGGAGTACAGGTGAAGGGCTGTTCTACCCTACCACACAGGTAAACTCCCTGAGGGCAGGGGCCTATTGATGGTAGATGGGAACATTCAGTAAAACATTCCATAAACTGCCCCCCCCCCCTTTTTTTGAGACAGAGTCTTGCTCTGTCGCCCAAGCTGGAGTGCAGTGGCGCGATCTCAGCCCACTATAGCCACTGCTTCCCAGGTTCCAGTGATTCTCCTGCCTCAGCCTCCCAAGCTCCCAAGTAGCTGGGATTACAAGTGCACACCACCAGGCCTGGCTAACTCTTGTATTTTTAGTAGAAATGGGGTTTTGCCAAGTTGGCCAGGCTGGTCTCAAATTCCTGACCTCAAGGGATCTGCCCGCTCGGCCTCCCAAAGTGCTAGGATTACAGGCATGAGCCACCGCACCCGGCCTTGCCATCATTTCTATTCTCCTCTGCAAAGAGGAGAGCCAAGAGTGTCAGAGGTCCTCAAACACTTGCTGCTTCATAAAGAGGGTCTCACCCTTCTTACCAATCTCTAATCAGCATTTACCAAGCACCCACCAGGACCCAGACCTCCATTAGAAGCCCAGGCAAATATAACCAAAGTATATGATCTAGGGTTCTCAACACATACACGCACATCAGTCACCCGGGGAGCCTGTTAAAAGCACAGATGGGCTGGGTGTGGTGGCTCACGCCTGTAATCTCAGCACTTTAGGAGGCCGAGGCAGGCAGATCACGAGGTCAGGAGATCGAGATCATTCTGGCTAACAGGGTGAATCCCCGTCTCTACTAAAAATACAAAACTTAGCTGGGCGTGGTGGCATGTGCCTATAGTCCCAGCTACTCGGGTGACTAAGGCAGGAGAATCACTTGAACCCGGGAGGCAGAGGTTGCAATGAGCCGAGATTGCGCCACTGCACTCCAGCCTGCGCACAGAGCAAGGCTCCATCTAAAAAAAAAAAAAAGGCCGGGCGCGGTGGCTCAAGC
>NW_016853928.1:0-1305 GCF_001698545.2 Rhinopithecus bieti | reverse complement strand
ATTAAAGGTACAAATTTTCCTCCAAACCTAAAATTTCTAAAAGTGAAAATTCTGCCAAAGAGATACGGCAGTTTTCATTTAGAAAGATATTGGTGATTTGCCATCTGATAAAACTACACTAATGTAAACTAGTTTAAACTTTTGCCATCTGATGAAGCCGCACTAATTTCAACATGTAAGCATGTACGAACCTCCTTTCAACTGTGCTAGCATTATTGTTAAACTTTTGAACTTTTCTATCGTAATAGTTACAACTAAATTTTTAAAAATTACATGTCGTTATGTATGAGTTTAAGGGCTTCATGTGGTATAGCTTTTGAACATTCATTATTTTCTACATAATGCCTATCACTTTTACCTTCTTTTTCTTTTTTCTTTTTTTTTTTTTTTTTGAAATGGAGTCTTGCTCTGTAGCCCAGGCTGGAGTGCAGTGGTGCAATCTCGGCTCACTGCAACCTTCGCCTCCCAGGTTCAAGCGATTCTCCTCCCTCAGCCTCCTGAGGAGCTGGGACCCAGACATGCCCCAGTCCTCTCCTGATTTCACAGAAGTATCATGTAGTTACTTACTCAAGCCCCAAACATAGGAGGTAGTGTTGAAAAGTCTATGCTTCTTGTAAGGAAAACCTATTACAACAGCCTAGCATTTCTAACAATACTTTATCCTCAATACATGACTTCAGGTCAAGGAACGCCTCAGCCTTCCAAGTAGCTGGGACTACAGGCGTCTGCCACCACGTCCGGCTAATTTTTTGTATGTTTAGTAGAGATGGGGTTACACTGTGTTAGCCAGGATGGTCTCGATCTCCTGACCTTGTGATCTGCCCGCCTCAGCCTCCAAAAGTGCTGGGATTACAGGCATGAGCCACTGTGCCCGGCCACAGATTTCTTACTATTTGGGTGTATACATTAAAATATGGTCAGATGATCTGATGATATTTTTGAGATACATTTATTTACTATATTTCCAGTCTATAAAAACATAGAAGAATTACTGGCTTGCAAGAACAATATTTTGAAGGTAATTTTAGAGTTTTGAATTATTAGAATAATGTGATGATTCAAATAAATGGCACTTTCTATTTCCTTACAGTAGATATCCCATTAAATAGTTTTGTTTGTTGTTTCAAGAATTTTAAATCATAGCTACACTGAAGTTCTTGATGAAGATAATACATTTTAACATTTAACATTTTACTTTACTTTAAGTGTACTTAAAGTAAACATTTTACTTTAAGTGTACTTAAAGTACTTAAAGTATTAAAGTATTTATTACTTCACATAATAAATTTCTATACCTTATTATAT
>NW_016853927.1:0-1767 GCF_001698545.2 Rhinopithecus bieti | reverse complement strand
TAACATTTTAATCCTCAAGAGTTTTCTGTATATGCATTCAAGCTTCCATGACATTAAATTTCAATTTTTGTTTTTTTTAGGGGCTTCATAAGAGTCAGAGTTCATGTGTGTCAGGACCTAATGAAGAACAACCTGTGTTTTCCACTGAGTCTGCCCAGTATCAGCAGGCAACTAGTACTGGTATTAAGAAGCCGAATGAACATCTCACTCTGCCTAGTAATTCAGTACCACAGAGGAATGCTGACAGTCACCTCTCCTCTCATATTGCTACCTCAGGGGGACAACAAGGCATTATTTTACCAAAGAGAGCAAGCCTTCAAAAAATAGATCCTTGGTGCCTGAAACAAGCAGGCATACTGGAGACACATCTAATGGCTGTGCTGATGTCAAGGGACTTTCTAATCATGTTCATCAGTTGATCGCAGATGCTGTTTCCAGTCCTAACCATGGAGATTCACCAAATTTATTAATTGGAGACAATCCTCAGCTCTCTGCCTTGTTGATTGGAAAAGCCAATGACAATGTGGGTACTGGAACCTGTGACAAAGTCAATAATATCCACCCAGCTGTTCATACAAAGACTGATCATTCTGTTGCCTCTTCACCCTCTTCAGCCATTTCCACAGCAACACCTTCTCCTAAATCCACTGAGCAGGCAAGCATAAACAGTGTTACCAGCCTTAACAGTCCTCACAGTGGAATACACACGGTCAATGGAGAGGGTCTGGAGAACTCACAGAACTCTACAAAAGTAGACCTGCCTTTAGTTAGCCACAGATCTACTTCTCAGATCATACCATCAATGTCAGTGTCTATATGCCCCAGTTCAACAGAAGTTCTGAAAGCATTCAGGTTAGTGTGGAAAAATTCATCACAAAATGAAAATGGTCAACTTCTGGCCAGATCAGACAACTAAAAGGTTTATGTGATATATTAATAAATGTAACATGCTCAAAAGATTATAGAGTCACTCACAGAAAACAACAGTGTCAAAAGGAAATTTATTATGTTGAAAATTGTGGATTTTTTCTTCTTTATTTTCCTTTAAGTTCTGGTATACATGTGCAGAACTGCAGGTTTGTTACATAGGTATACATGTGCCATGGTGGTTTGCATCAACTATCAACCCATCATCTAGGTTTTAAGTCCCTCCTGCATTAGGTATTTGTCCTGATACTCTCCCTCCCTGTGCCCCCAACCCCTGAGAGGCCCTGCTATATGATAGACTGCAGTTTCTCTGCATTTCCTGTCTCCTGGAAACTATGTAACTTCTAGAGTCTGACTAAATGTTTTCTCAAATATAAGCAAAGACTAGCCTTAATAATCAGTAAGGCCTGTTACTACTTTTAACATTCTACAGCTCTAACTTATCAGCCAGTTTGGTAAGACTTGCTATATTGTGCTACTCTTTTTTTTTTTTTCCTTAATATTTTCCTTATACTTTAAGTAGACTTGCCTTTAGTTAGCCACAGTGCAGGTTTGTTACATATGTATACATGAGACATGTTGGTGTGCTGCACCCATTAACTCGTCATTTACATAAGGTAGATCTCCTAATGCTCTCCCTCCCCCCGCCTCCCCACAATAGGACCCGGTGTGTGATGGTCCCCTTCCTGTGTCCAGGTGATCTCATTGTTCAGTTCCCACCTGGGAGTAAGAACATGTCGTATTTCGTTTTCTGTTCTTGCAATAGTTTGCTGAGAATGATGGTTTCCAGCTGTATCCATGTCCCTACAAAGGACACGGACTCATCCTTTTTTATGGCTA
>NW_016853926.1:0-1142 GCF_001698545.2 Rhinopithecus bieti | reverse complement strand
TCATCTCTCATCATCTCATCTCATCATCTCATCATCTCATCTCATCATCTCATCTCATCATCTCATCTCATCATCTCATCTCATCTCATCTCATCTCATCTCATCTCAGTCACCCAGGCTGGAGTGCAGTGGCATGATCTCGGCTCACTGCAACCTCTGCCTCCCAGGTTCATGCCATTCTCCTGCCTCAGCTTCCCGAGTAGCTGGGACTACAGGCGCCTGCCACCACGCCTGGCTAATTTTTGCATTTTTAGTAGAGACGGGGTTTTACCATGTTGGTCAGGCTGGTCTGAAACTCGTGACCTCTTGATCTGCCCGCCTCGGCCTCCCAAAGTGCTGGGATTACAGGTGTGAGCCACCGTGCCCGGCCTTATTTTATGAGATGGAGTCTCACTCTGTCGCCCAGGCTGGAATTCTATGGCACTATCTTGGCTCACTACAATCTCCACCTCTTGGGTTCAAGCAATTCTCCTGCCTCAGCCTCCCGAGTAGGTGGGACTACAGGCACCCGCCCACCACCACGCCCGGCTAATTTTTGTATTTTTAGTAGAGACGGGGTTTCACCACGTTGGCCAGGCTGGTCTCGAATTCGTGACCTCAGGTGATCCACCTGTCTCGGCCTCCCAAAGTGCTGGGATTACAGTCGAGAGCCACTGTGCCTGGCCAGCTGTTGCTTAATTGTTTAAACCTGAGGACTTAATTGTTAAACGTGACCTTTTTCTTCCTTGCCCAAACTCTTATCTAAGGGGCCTGGGGAGTCACGCTTTATAAACTATAAAGTCTTGTGAGATGGGTTTTATTTGACTCTATATAACATGGCTCACTTTCCAACCTGCCTCTGGTATAACAACACATCACAGATAAAGAAGAAAATAAAAGGCTGGGCGTGGTAGCTCCCACCTGTAATCCGAATGCTTTGGGAGGCCAAGAGGGGGGCAGATAGCCTCAGCTCAGGAGTTGGAGACCAGCCTGGAAAACATGGTAAAACCCCGTCTCCACTAAAACACAAACAATCAGCCAGGTTTGGTGGGTGCCTCTACTCCCAGCTACTCAGGAGGTTAAGGCATGAGAATCGCTTAAACCTGGGAGGCAGAGGTTGCAGTAAGCCGAGATCATATCCCTGCACTCCAGACTGGGCAACA
>NW_016853925.1:0-1115 GCF_001698545.2 Rhinopithecus bieti | reverse complement strand
CCGGCTAGTTTTTTGTATTTTTTAGTAGAGACGGGGCTTCACCATGTTAGCCAGGATGGTCTCGATCTCCTGACCTCATGATCCGCCCGTCTCGGCCTCCCAAAGTGCTGGGATTACAGGCTTGAGCCACCGCGCCCGGCCAATGCAGCCATTTTTTAAGATGAGGAAGTACTTATGAATTTATGAATAATTAGGTCATTATTTCCAAAACGTGATGTTAAGTGGTTAAAAAAAGGCAAGGTGCAGAATCCTGGATATGGTAGGCTATGATTCGTGTAATAATCGGAAAAAAGAACACGTGTGTGTGTACACACTTGCTCCTTTACACATAAAATAGGGACAGATACCCAAGGAACTGATAATAGTGCTTACTTCCTGGAGGGAAGCTTAAGTGGTTTGAGGACAGAGGGGTTTTTTTTTTTTGAGATGGAGTCTTGCTCTATCACCCAGGCTGGAGTGCAGTGGCACAATCTCGGCTCACTGCAACCTCTGCCTCCCGGGTTCAAGCGATTCTCTTGTCTCAGCCTCCCAAGTAGCTAGGACTACAGGCCAACACCACAAAGCCCAGCTATTTTTTGTATTTTTAGTAGAGACACGGTTTCACCATGTCGGGCAGGCTGGTCTTGAACTCTTGGCCTCATGTGATCCACCTGCCTCGGCCTCCCAAAGGTGCTGGGATTACAGGTGGGAGCCACTGTGCCTGGCTGGAAGGAGATTTTTCTCACTGTATACCTTTTGTATCTTTTGACTTTTAATCATGTGGATATATTATCTCCTTGAGCTTTTTTTCCCTTTAGTATTGTATGTTCTTCAAATGAACAAGCTGAGCTTCTAAAAAAATAAGTGTAATAGTCTCTGAAGGTCACTCCCCCAAAAAGAGGGTTTATGTTGCAAGATACCAGTATGCAGTGAAAACAGTAACAGTTCACTTAGGTTTCAAAAATTCAGGCCTTCATCTGCGTGGCCAAAAAAAACAGAAATAAAGCAACAAACTATAAACTAGGTAAAATATTTATTACTAATTTTAAAATGTAAAACAGCTCTTATAAACCAATAAGAAAAGACCTATGACCCAATTCAAAATGGCAAAGGACTAAATGGGCTTCATGCAAACA
>NW_016853924.1:0-322 GCF_001698545.2 Rhinopithecus bieti | reverse complement strand
TTTTATTTTATTTTTTTTTTTATTTTTTTTTTTTTTTTGTTGAGACGGAGTCTCACTCTGTCGCCCAGGCTGGAGTGCAGTGGCCGGATCTCAGCTCACTGCAAGCTCCGCCTCCCAGGTTTACGCCATTCTCCTGCCTCAGCCTTCGGACTAGCTGGGACTACACGCGCCCGCCACCTCGCCCGGCTAGTTTTTTGTATTTTTAGTAGAGACGGGGTTTCACCGTGTTAGCCAGGATGGTCTCGATCTCCTGACCTCGTGATCCGCCCGTCTCAGCCTCCCAAAGTGCTGGGATTACAGGCTTGAGCCACCGCGCCCGGCC
>NW_016853923.1:0-1831 GCF_001698545.2 Rhinopithecus bieti | reverse complement strand
TGACCCAGCAATCCCATTACTTGGTATGTATCCAAAGGAATTTAAATCATTGTCTTATAAAGACACATGGACACATATGCTCATTGCAACACTATTCACAACAGCAAAGACATGGAATCAACCTAAATGCCAATCAATGATAGACTGGATAAAGAAATACATATACATATATATATATATATATACACACACACACATACAACATGGAATACTATACAGCCATGAAAAAGAATGAGATCATGTCCTTTGCATGGACATGGATGGAGCTGAAAGCCATTATCCTTAGGAAACTGACACAGGAGTGGAAAATCAAATGTCTTATGTTCTAACTTAGAAGAGGGAGAACACATGGACATATAGAGGGGCACAACACACACTGGGGCTTATCAGAGGGTATAGGGTGGGAGGAGAGGGAGAATCAAGAGAAATAACTAATGGGTACCAGGCTTAATACCTAGGTGACAAAATAATCTGTACAGCAATCCTCTATGACACAAGCTTACCTATGTAATAAGCCTGTATACATATTCCTGAAGTTTAAAAATACAAGTTAAAAAAATTACCAAGAATACATGTTCACCATTTCCAAACTTTCAGCTGGGCTCTTGCTGTCTCTCAGAAGGACTTTTGAGAACTATATAGAATCATGAAATGTCATAACTTGAAATACCTTGATTGACATATTTTAAGTTTTAATTGAAAGCTTTTATTTCTTATACAGTTGCATTATTACAAATAAGTCTGATACATTTTCTTAACCAGAAAGTACTTATTTCTGTGATTGTGTTTAATTTGATTATTTCATTGTAAGACGTCTGCAATTTCTAGGTTGTGTATTTTCACATTTGCATCCCGTATCTACCATTTTTACATTTTTCTCCTCTGATATATATAAATCTTTAGGTTCATTTATTGCACAAAACAGGAAGCTCCTTTTCTATCTTCACAGGAGTTCTATAAAGTATGACAGTTTCTAGACCATTGAAGAGACAATCTTCTAGATATGTAATCACTTGATAAACTTATTAAAATTGAATTTCACAGAAACATTATATTTTAAGTTAGGATTGGGGCAATAAATCTATGTTTTGTTTCCAAGGTGTTTATGATATTATACCATTCTTTGAGTGAATTTAAAGTCTTAGTAGTTTGTTTTTTGCTAATAAGAATCAATATTTTGGAATTATAATTTTCACTATGAAATGCTTTTGAAGCTGTGAATACAGGTACTCTATTTCTCTGAATTGTGTATGCTGCTTCTGACTTTCATTTATACTTGCTTTGTTTCATTCAGCTGAACGAATGAAGAGGTTGGGTAAATATCCCCAAACTGAGAACATGTAACCTGTAATTGCTTCCTTTTCTCTTGGCTTGGATTCTAAATTAGAGAAAAACAGGATGTTAGAAGACTCTTTATCCCTTTTCCCAGGCAATAATGATGTTCTGTGTGAGCTCTGCAGCACATTTTTCAGTTTATTTATACTTAAGTAAATGAAAATATAATCCAGATTTTGTTCAGTGTTTTGTTACTCTTACTTCTAAGTAGAATGTGTTTGTGTGTGTGGTTTCCACAGAAGTAAATGAAAATAGCATTCTTTTACTTGTTTAATAATCATGATTCTCTTTGTCAGCAAATAAATTATGTGAACTATTTATAGACATAAATATAAAGACTTTGGTTGTAATTGCTTTCAGAGGTTTACTTTAAATGTAATTTTAATTTTATATTTATAATCTCTCAATACTGTTTATATTGTAGTTAACACTCCAACTATTTTGGAATATTTAATTAATAATAACATCTCAGTATTTAGTATTTTCTTATTAAGTT
>NW_016853922.1:0-1664 GCF_001698545.2 Rhinopithecus bieti | reverse complement strand
TTGTAGAATAACACCAACATGTATGAATATGAAGTGGAAAAGTTCACTTTTCTGTAGCAATGGCTCATACCCAGCTTAGTAACTTCCTTATAACTCTTCTTTGAGACTAAATTTTTTAAATACTAAAGATTAAAATACCTGTTCTAAAATATTCTTGAGGTGAGAATAGGCCTCTTGTGGGGTGAATTTCAGTTCCACTATCAAGCGATCTATCTTATTAATCACTAAAACTGGACGGATGTTTTCAAGCCAAGCTTGTCGCAGAACTGCCTGTGTCTGATAAAACAGAAAGAAAATGTAAAACTCATGATCTGAATTAAGTAAAGCACATTAGAAAATACTGATTAATAACCACTCTAGACAATGCCAGTCAGACAAAGGTATTCAATAGGCATTCACAAACTATGTATACAGCACAGTAGCAAAGAACTACAGACAAGAAATCATCATTGCCTTTACACAACTGACAGTTTAAGAAGGACAAATAAGGCCGGGCATGGTGGCTCACACCTGTGTCTCAGCACTCTGGGAGGCTGAGGCAGGTGGACAGCTTGAGGCCAGGAGTTCAAGACTAGCCTGGCCAACATGGTGAAATCCCGCCTCTACTAAAAGTACAGAAATTAGCCAGGTGTGGTGGCACATGCCTGTAATCCCAGTTACTGTGGAGGCTGAGGCATAAGAATCACTTGAACCCAGGAGGTGGAGGTTGCAGTAAGCCGAGATCGTGCCACCACGCTAAAGCCTGGGTGACAGAGCAAGACTCTGTTTCAAAACAAACAAAACAAAACAAAGTATGTTAAATTAAAGTCATCATCTCTAAGATTCCTTCAGAACTCTGGTGATTTAACTCCATCACAGACTGGAACGTTACCAAATGTGAAATATAAAACCAACGTTCTGATTGTCAGTGAAAAGCCTAAAGTCAGTCAGTTCCTCCTCTTTCCTCACCCTTAACCATTTAAGTATTTTCTCATCACAATCCATTACCTGTGGACAGACTCCTTCCACAGCATCTACCACAATGATGCATCCATCACAAACGCGAACAGCGGTTGATACTTCTGAGGAAAAGTCCACGTGTCCTGGAGAGTCTATCAGATTAATCAGGTACTCCTCATTACCTAAAATACAATTCGTAAACACACATTTTCAGTTCTCCAGGTATACAATGTTCTTCCTCAGGCATTCTAGAATAAGAAAGCTGAAAGCTTCTAAGAAAAAACTGAACAAAGCTAAAGGAGTTGAAAGCTCAATCTAGAGATACCATTCCAACTTTTCCCACTGATGGGACTACTGATTCCAAATAGCATCTATATGAAATGTTAAAGGACTTCATTATTCTAATAGTTACCACTTAAGAGCTTAATGGGAGCCAGCCACTAGGATACTCACTTTTAATGTGCTAATCACATATTATTGAATTCTTTTTTTTTTTCTTTTGTAAATCTTTTGTCTCCATATATTTACATTTTATTTTTTATTAATTTTGAGTAAAACATTTTAAAATAAGGTTTTCTATTTCTGTGCCATCATACTGTATTTTATTTAATGTGATTACACTAATTATTCAAATTGTTATTCATGCCACTTACTGGGTGGGTGACTTTTGAAAATTATTTATGTTTACTTAGTGTCTATTTTTATTTCTTTTTTTTTTTTTTTTT
>NW_016853921.1:0-814 GCF_001698545.2 Rhinopithecus bieti | reverse complement strand
AAGATTGTGCCACTGCACTACAGCCTGGGCAACAGAGAGAGACTCTGTCTCAAAAAGAAGAAAAGAGATCGAGACCATCCTGGCCAACATGGTGAAACCCCGTCTCTACTGAAAATACAAAAATTAGCTGGGCATGGTGGCGCACTCCTGTAGTCCCAGCTACTCAGGAGGCTGAGGCAGGAGAATCGCTTGAACCGAGGCGGCGGAGGTTGCAGTGAGCCGAGATCACACCACCGCCCTCCAGGCTGGTGGCAGAGTAAGACTCCGTCTCAAAAAAAAAAAAAAATCATTTGTATTTTTCTCCCCACTGAGAACTTGCTAATAATACGCAACTTCAGCCTAAGAAGTATTTTACTACCAATCACTAACCACCAGACAAGTATGGAAAAGCAACAAACAATACAACCTTCTGCTGTGGGTATAGAGAATGTCAGGGACCACCATTAATTATAATTATATACCGTTACTATAGGCACCTGCCAGAATCACACAATGTATTCTTGTAAATATATAATTAAAACAATGGATATTAATAGGAAAATATTCAAGATAAATGAGAGCAAGTTACAAAATTATAGTAAGAATCCTGTATTTATAGAAAAATCAATTCATATATGATAGTAAACACAAAGGCAATCTGGAGAAGGTACTAATTGTTAACAGTAATTTTGGCAGGAATATGTGTATGTAAGGGGAAAGTATAGAAAAGTTTACCTACATAAAATATTTCTGTTTAACAATGCATACTCATTATTTATGTATTTAGATTTTTTTTTTAATGCAAAGGATTTCTATTTCCTCTCACATTATGCAT
>NW_016853920.1:0-2575 GCF_001698545.2 Rhinopithecus bieti | reverse complement strand
GGAGTGCAGTGGCATGATCTCAGCTCCCTGCAACCTCCGCCTCTTGGGTTCAAGCATTTCTCTGTCTCAGCCTCCTGAATAGCTGGGATTGCAGGCATCCACCACCACACTCGGCTAATTTTTTTGTATTTTTAGTAAAGACGGGGTTTCACCATCTTGGCCAGGTTGGTATTGAACTCCCGACCTTGTGATCCACCCGCCTCGGCCTCCCTCCCAAAGTGCTGGGGTTACAGGCGTGAGCCACCGCGCCTGGCCAGTTTATGTTATTTTAATGTACATTCATGGTAAACAACTCATGAACTACCACTTCTTTTACTTTAAAAATCCACTTGTAGGCCTGGCACGGTGGCTCACGCATGTAATCCCAGCAGTTCGGAAGGCCTAGGCAGGCGGATCACTTGAGGCCAGGAGTTCCAGACTAGCCTGGCCAAACATGGCAAAACCCCGTCTCTACTAAAAATACAAAAATTAGCTGGGCATGGTGGCATGTGCCTGTAATCCCAGCTACTCAGGAGGCTGAGTCAAGAGAATCGCTTGAACCTGGGAGGGAGGCGGAGGTTGCAGTGAGCCGAGATCACGCACTGCACTCCAGCCTGGGCAACAGAGCAAAACTTAGTCTCAAAAAAAAAAAAAGAAAAGAAAGAAAATCCACCTATAACTGCTGCTAGGCAGAATGTATGTTCACGGCAACCTGAATCTGTGCTCTCAGATAGCAGTTTTAAAGCTTGACCCAAATAAACTCTACATGTATATTAATTTTGCCCCAGCTTCTTCCTTTTAGGTTGACGCCATCAAGTGACAAATGGATAAACAAATGTGGTATATCCAAACAATAGAATATGATTCATCAATGAAAAGGAATGAAGTACTGATACATGCCATAACACTGGTGAAACTTGAAGACATGTTAAGTTTATGGATACAAAGGTCACATATTGTATATTGTGGGATTCCATTTATATAAAATGTCCAGAATAGGCCAGGCACGGTGGCTCACACCTGCAATCCGAGCTGCTTGGGAGGCCGAGGCAGGAGAATCACTTGAACCCAAGAGGTGGAGGTTGCAGTGAGTCGAGATGGTGCCGTTGCACTCCAGCCTGGGGGACAGAACTAGACTCTGTCTCAAACAAACAAACAAACAAACAAACAAGTCCAGGAGCATTGCGGCAGGGGATATGGAGCCAAAGGCCATTGCAACAACGCGAAGAAAGTGGAGTTTGAGAAGGAATAGCCTGGCATTTATGGAAAAATGTCTCAGAAGCAATGACTAGCAATAAAAGGCTGATTGAGAATCTGGGGCAGGAATCCAGAAATGAAATGATGAGGGTCTAGGCCAAAGGCTTGACAGGGAACTGGAGAGAGAAGATCCAATTTACAGTCTAAAGAGGAAACTGGCACCAGATTACATGGTCACGTTAGTGAACCGAACTAGGGCCCACTCGCCCGGAGCAGCAAAGCCAAACACTGACATCGGGATAGCGGTGAAAGTGAGACATTTATTGCAGGACACCAAGCCAGGAGAATTGGCCAGCTAACGCTTGAGACTGGAACTCCATGATGCCTTACAGGTAAGGGTTTTTAAAGGCAAAGAGGTAGAGATTACAGGCAAAGTCATAAACCAAGGTGGGACATCCTGAAGTCCTGTGATTGTGGGGTTGGGGGCACAAGTCATAGGTGGATTCAGAGTTTTCTGTTTTTTTTTTTTTGAGACAGAGTCTCCATCTGTTGCACAGGCTAGAGTGCAGTGGCGTGTTCTTAGCTCACTGCAACCTCCGCCTCCCGGGTTCAAGTGATTCTCGTGCCTCAACCTCCCGAGCAGCTGGGATTACAGGTCCGCGCCATCACGCCCGGCTAATTTTGTATTTTAGTAGAGACGGGGTTTCACCATGTTGGCCAGGCTGGTATCAAACTCCTGACCTCAAGTGATCCGCCCACCTTGGCCTTCCACAGTGCTAGGATTACAGGTGTGAGCCACCGGGCCCAGCCAGGATTCAGAGATTTTCTGATTAGCGATTAGTTAAGGAGGTGAAGCTTTGTCGGAAACTTTAAGATCAACAGAAAGGAATGTTAGCTCTTGCTCGTAGGCATGACCTCCTCTGGGCCCCTCAAAAATACATTTAGAACAGAGGTCAGAGTTCAGCCCTCAGTTCCCCGTTATCTGAGGTTTACATGCCAGCTGATCGGTGTGATGGGGCCGGAGTTTCCGAAAACAGCTCAGGGATATATATCAAGATGTTATCTTCAGTTTGTTCTTTCTTTCTTTCTTTTTTTTTTTTTTTTTTTGTGACTAGGTCTCGCTCTACTGCCCAAGCTGGAGTGTGGTGGCGCAATCTCGGGTCACTGCAATCTCTGCCTCCTGGGCTCAAGCCATCCTCCCACCTCAGCCTCCTGAGTAGCTGGCACTACAGGCATGGGCTATGTGACCTTTCTGTACTTTAATCTTCCCAATTGTAAAAATTAAAGAACAGTGGTGAGTACCTCCTAGGTTGTCCTGACAATATCCAAGAAAATCCATGTGGAACAGCAGAAACACTAGGAAGAATGCAAATGTGCTTTCCTTTCTTGTATTTTCTTT
>NW_016853919.1:0-328 GCF_001698545.2 Rhinopithecus bieti | reverse complement strand
AACAGCCTGGCAGTTTTTTTTACAAAGCTAAACATACGCTTCCTGTACAATCCAGTACTCAGTATCTATTTATTCCCACTCCTACGTATTTACTCAAGAACAATAAAAACATATGTCTGCTCAAAGACCTGTACTCAAGTATTTATAGTGTTTTTATTCATGGTGACTAGAAAGAGGTGGCTGTGGTGGCTCATGCTTATAATCTCAGCACTTTGGGAGGCCGAGCTGGGCAAATCACTTGAGCCCAGGAGTTCGAGACCAGCCTGGGCAACATGACAAAATCTTGTCTCTAGAAAAAATAAGAAAAATTTTAGGCCGGGCGCAGTGG
>NW_016853918.1:0-604 GCF_001698545.2 Rhinopithecus bieti | reverse complement strand
CGGCTGATGCTTGCCCGGCAGGCCAGGAAGCTTCTGGAAGGACCGGTGCGATCTCCCCAAACATCGCGGTCTCCCCGAACATTGCCATCTCCCGGACCGTCTCGATCTCCCCGAACATGCCTGGCTAAAGGCACTCAGTTCTCCTCCGCGGCTCCTTTCCGCCGGGTGCCACTCCTGCTGCTGCTGCTTGCTCCGCAGGCGAGGAAGCTTATGGATGCACCCGCGCGATCTCCCCGAACGTCGCGATCTCCCCGAACATCGCGGTTTCCCCGATAGTCGCGGTCTCCCCGAAGGTTGAGATCTCCCCGAACATCTCGATCTCCCCTAACGTGCCCTGCTAAAGGCACTCAGTTCCGCACCGCGGCTCCTTTCCGCCGGGTCTGCTTCCTGCGGCTTCTGCTTGCCTCGCAGGCCAGGAGGCTTCTGGAAGGACCGGCGCGATCTCCCCGAACATCCCGGTCTCCCGAACATCGCTGTGTCCCCTAATATCGCGATCTCCCCGAACATCGCTGTCTCCCGGAACATCGCTGTCTCCCGGAACATGGCGATCCCCCGGAACATCGCCGTCTCCTCGAACATCGCTGTCTCGCCAACATCGCTGTCT
>NW_016853917.1:0-1336 GCF_001698545.2 Rhinopithecus bieti | reverse complement strand
CCCAGTGTGTGATGTTCCCCACCCCGTGTCCAAGTGTTCTCATTGTTCAATTCCCACTTATGAGTGAGAACGTGTGGGAGCTACACCAGGGTTAGTATCAAGGTACTGCCAGCCACTTTGCAGCAGAAACGGGAAGCTGGATCTGAGCAGGAGAGCACAAGTTGTTTTGATAAAGTGGCTCAGACATTTTCATCTTGAGATCTGTGTGTGTGCCAGAGGTATTCCAAGAGTAACCTAGCATCCTGCTTTTCTTACAAGAATGTAGGTTGCATTAATTTGAGTCCTCTAAACAGTAGTCCCTAACCTTTTGGCACCAGAGACTGGTTTCATGTGGAAGACAGTTTTTCCATGGATGGTGGCAGGCGGGGGTTGATTTCATTAGGCATTAGAGTCTCATAAGGAGTGTGCAGCGTGAGTTCCTCACATGTGCAGTTCACAATAGGACTTGTGCTCCTGTGATAATCCAGTGCTGCCGCTGATCTGACAGGAGACGGAGCTCAGGCGATGATGCTTGCTTGCCTGCCTGCCTCTCACCTTCTTATGTGTGGCCCAGTTCCTAACAGGTTGTGTACAGGTCTGCGGCACATGGGTTAGGGACCACTGCTCTAGAAAGCAGAAGCCAAGACAGAAGTAAGAGAGGTTTGGTGGTGGAAACATCTGTGGACAATGCTGGGATGAGACTGCCCGAATAAGCAGGTTGAGCCTTCACATGATGACACAGGTCCAACACCTTTTAAAGGAGAGGAGGTAAAAAGGAGAGTTAGATATGAAGAATCTCAGACTGCAGCACAGCTCTGCGAAAGTCTCAGCCGTACATGGGTGCCTGGGAGCAGAGGTTGCCTGTTAGAAGGGCCCCATGAGGGGCAGAAGTGACCTGGCTCTGGTGTCCCTGCCATGCTCCGTCATTGGGTGTGAGCAGACCCCACCCAGACTGTGTGGCCTCAGCAGGAATCACGTGGCAGATTGAGAGGGGCAGTGCTGGAGGCTGTCAGCTGGCTAGGTGTCCCTTACTGCTGAATAGCTTACTGAGGGCATACCTCCGTGGCCACCTAGTGAGTCCCTTTCTCTAAAAGTGGTTCAGTGTGGGAGTCCCTGAGAGAGTTTGCTGCAGAAGCGTCATTACGGTGACACATAAAGCAACTGACAGCTTTGCAGAGTTTGTTTCCATTGTGTTGCAGTCCTCTTCAAAACAAGTTTTGGCACTTTTGATGCCAACTAGAGTGTAAACTATAGTTTAGAGTGACTAGTTTAGAGTGTAAACAACAGTAAGTGGAGCAGATTTCCTCTCAACTTAGCCTCAAAGATAACCTCTCACACTAGAGTTATTTTTTTACCT
>NW_016853916.1:0-549 GCF_001698545.2 Rhinopithecus bieti | reverse complement strand
CATTGTCAGACTTAAAGAAGGATCCTTTTGTATGAAGACAAATGATCCTATAACTGCTTTGTTGGATTCTTAATTTAAATATTCATTAAGTGAATTTAACATATACAGTTTATAATTCTCTTCCTTTGAGAAAGAAAAGAGGGCATTTATCTGTGACTAAGAGATTTCCCTACTTAACAAAACCCAAGGGCTAGAAATCTGAAGATTTATTTCAAGTTTTCTCAAGGGCAGTTGAATAATGTATAAGATATACAACACCAGATGGCAGTATTTCCATGTTCTAGATCGTGTGTATCTCTACATATACACACAAACACACACACGGACATACATATATCTATATACAAGTAGACAAAAACAGTGTTTCTATAGTGACCAATGTTGGGCAGGGAGACTTTAAAATCAGTATTGACAATAGGCACAGATATTTACATCAGAAATTTCTCTTTACACTTGAGATATGTGACTCATTTTCCCATATAGTTCACTTAAAAAACAGTTCAAAATTATTATTATTTTTTTATTTACTGAAGCCACAACACATAGGTA
>NW_016853915.1:0-1141 GCF_001698545.2 Rhinopithecus bieti | reverse complement strand
GATACCCAGCTTATTTATTTATTTATTTATTTATTTATTTATTTATTTATTGTTATAGAGACAGGGGTCTCCATATGTTGCCCAAGCTGGTCTCAACTTCCTGGGCGCAAGCAATCATCTCTTCTCAATCTCCCAAAGTTCTGGGATTACAGGTATGAGCCATTGTATCTGGCCCACAGTTTTTTTTTTTTTTTTTTTTTTTTTTTTCGAGACAGAGCCTCGCTCTGTTGCCCAGGCTGGAGTACGGTGGCACCATCTCGGCTCACTGCAAGCTCCGCCTCACAGGTTCACGCCATTCTCCTGCCTCAGCCTCCCGAGTAGCTGGGACTACAGGAGCCCACCACCACGCCCTACTAATTTTTTGTATTTTTAGTAGAGGCAGGGTTTCACCATGTTAGCTAGGATGGTCTCGATCTCCTGACCTCATGATCTGCCCACCTTGGCCTCCTAAAATACTGTGATTACAGGCATAAGCCACCATGTCCCACCCCACAATTTTAATAAAACAAAAGTATAGTCTGTGGTACTTTTACATCAAAATGATTTTAGTAAAAGTATCTTTTCAATATGTTTAATAAAGAAATAAAAGATAAATCCAAATTTATTTATATTATTGAAAAGCCTTCATATTACCAGGTATCCACTGCTTGAGTTTCTCAAGCTAGTGCAAAAAATATACTATGCATGAAGCAACAGAATAACTGTGGAACATACTTGGAGTATAATTTTTTCTGGAAGATTTCAGAGCAATTAACCTTCTAGTTAAAGAAGGTGTGTGCCAGAGTAGACTAAAACATCTGCATGATATTTTCAGTCAGAATTCTAGACTTCAAGGCCTATGGTGCCATTGATGAGGCAAGTTAGATCACATTTCCAGAAAATGGTGGGCTTGAGGAATGGCTAAGCAGGATGTGAGATCTTCTTATAATGTCTTTTTCTACCACCCCAGCCAGAGAAAATGAAAATAATCAATGCTACTCTTTAAGAGATATCATAGATTAAAGATAACTGGAAAACTTTTATTTATTTTTTATAACATTCAATCTAAGGAAAAAAAAAATCTTCTTGCCTCTTTCCCTACACTGTTTCCCTAAGCCTGCTTAACCACCAGCTCCCAGAACTCTTGCGTGTACACATTTAC
>NW_016853914.1:0-1768 GCF_001698545.2 Rhinopithecus bieti | reverse complement strand
GAGCCACCGCGCCCGGCCTCTTTTTTATTTTTTGAGACGGAGTCTCATTCTGTCACCGAGGCTGGAGTGCAGTGGCCCGATCTCGGCTCACTGCAACCTCCACCTCCTGGGTTCAAGCGATTCTCCTGCCTCAGCCTCCTGAGTAGCTGGGATTACAGGCACATGCCACCATGCCTGGCTGATTTTTGTATTTTTAGTAGAGATAGGGTTTCACCATATTGGTCAGGTTGGTCTCAAACTCCTGACCTCATGATCCGCCCACCTCGGCCTCCGAAGTGCTGGGATTACAGGCATGAGCCACTGTGCCCGGCCGAGAAGGGGAGAATCTTGAAGAAATTCAGAGGCATAGGTTCTAGCACATAAATAGAAGTTTGACCTTTGGAAAAGGACAGGACGCTTCATCTTTCATAACAGGAGAGTAGGAGAAAGACTGTAGGTACAGGTAGGTGGGCAGATTCGGTAGAGGGAAGATGGGAGAGTTCATGTTGGCTTTTAAAGGAAATGTGAGGCAAGGTCATCAGTGGGAGATGGGGGCACAGAAGGGCAGAATGGGAGTGGGAAGTTTGAGAGATAGGAGGCATGAGAGTTGTTTTGGGGGCGGGAAACTACTACACCAGGGAGGCATGGGAGGGCTAAATGCCCACTTATTTGAGACCAGTGAGCATGATGTTAAGGGGAGGCCCATCATCATGGCTCAGCAGCTTGAGTGCAGGCACCAAGAAGGCAGACAGTTGCATTAACTAGCCAGATGATTCTAATGAGTAAAGTGCAGGCCGTGGAGGATAGGGCATTTAGAAGGCTGTAAGGATGGACCATGAGTTCTAAGCTGGCTAGGGAAGGAAGTGAGTCCGCATTGATAGTGAGAAGGTGGGGAAGGTCAACAGATGGAGATGTGCTAGGGCTGAAGGGTTGCTGGTGTGGGAACATCAAGAAGGTCAAGGTGAGAAGATGGTGAGAAGGTCAAGGATGTGACCATGGGAGCAGGTGTCTCATAGGATAGAGGAGCTGACCTTCACTGGACATGAGGAGGTTGCAGAACTGAGAAGTCGAGGTATTGGACAGTTCATTCTTGAGATTGTTGACATTGCTGAGAATGATAATAGGAATAATACTAGAAAAAAAAATGAATCAAAGCTAGTCCTCACTCATGCAGTGGCCAATTGCAGCAACGAAGAGGCACTCATGCCTCTTTGAAGGAGGAGGGAGGAGCCATGGAAGCAGTAATGTGGAACAAAGAACAATGCCCCAGTTCCAGGCTCTGGGGCCCAGGAAGGAGGGGCAACCGTCCCTCTGGCTTCCTCATGAGAAGTCTGCAGGGGGAGTGGAGTTATCAGGCAGGGAGCAAAAGAGGAGGTTCATCAACTGCTTATCAATGGACCACACATGGTCCCAGCAGGTTGAGGACGTGAAAAGGGTAGAAAATAGCCCTTGTTTTTCCCGCTATAATGTTCATGTATTTTCTTAATTAATTTTTAGAGACAGGGTCTTGCTCTTTTGCCCAGGCTGTAGAGCAGTGGAGTGATCTTAGCTCACTGCAGCCTCTATCTTCTGGGCAAAAATGATTTTCTCACCTCAGCCTCTCGAGTAACTGCCTGGCAGATTTTTTTTAATTAATTTATTTTTTGTAGAAACAGAGTCTTACTAGGTTATTCAGGCTGAGGTCAAGCAATGCTCCCACCACAGCTTCCCAGAGTGCTGGGAAAGTGCTGGGATTACAGGCATGAGCCACTGCATCTGGCCACAGAGCGCTTGCAGTGCAGCTAGTGAG
>NW_016853913.1:0-325 GCF_001698545.2 Rhinopithecus bieti | reverse complement strand
TAACACTGTTTTCATGGAATCTGTGAAGGGATATTTGGGAGCGCATTGAGGCTGATGGTGAAAAGGAAGTATCCTCAGATAAAACTAGAAAGAAAGAAGAATTCTGAGAAACAGCTTTGTGATGTATGAATTTATCTCACGTAGATACACCATTCTTTTCATGGAGCAGTTCAGTAACACTGTTTTTGGGGAATCTGAGAAGGGATATTTGGATGGCATTAAAGAGTATGGTGACAAGGGAAATATCCTCAGATAAAAACTAGAAAGAAGCTTTCTGAGAAACTTCTTTGTGATGTGTGTATTCATCTCACACAGTAACAACTTT
>NW_016853912.1:0-641 GCF_001698545.2 Rhinopithecus bieti | reverse complement strand
TGGCTGGTGCTTGCCCGGCAGGCCAGGAAGCTTCTGGAAGGACCGGTGCGATCTCCCCAAACATCGTGGTCTCCCCGAACATTGCCATCTCCCGGACCGTCTCGATCTCCCCGAACTTCCCTGGCTAAAGGCACTCAGTTCTCCACCGCGGCTCCTTCCCGCCGGGTGCCACTCCTGCTGCTGCTGCTTGCTCCGCAGGCGAGGAAGCTTATGGATGCACCCGCGCGATCTCCCCGAACGTCGCGGTCTCCCCGAACGTCGCGATCCCCCCGAACGTCGCGATCTCCCCGAACATCGCGGTTTCCCCGATAGTCGCGGTCTCCCCGAACGTTGAGATCTCCCCGAACATCTCGATCTCCCCTAACGTGCCCTGCTAAAGGCACTCAGTTCCGCACCGCGGCTCCTTTCCGCCGGGTCTGCTTCCTGCGGCTTCTGCTTGCCTCGCAGGCCAGGAGGATTCTGGAAGGACCGGCGCGATCTCCCCGAACATCCCGGTCTCCCGGAACATCGCTGTGTCCCCTAATATCGCGATCTCCCCGAACATCGCCGTCTCCCCGAACGTCGCTGTCTTCCGGAATATCGCGATCCCCCGGAACATCGCCGTCTCCTCGAACATCGCTGTCTCGCCAACATCGCTGTCG
>NW_016853911.1:0-328 GCF_001698545.2 Rhinopithecus bieti | reverse complement strand
AGTTTGGAGGGCTCAGAAGAAGACAGGAAAATGTGGGAAAGTTTGGAACCTTATAGAGATTTGTTGAATGGTTTTGACAAAAATGCTGATAGTGATATGAACAATAAGGTCCAGGCTGAGGTGGTCTCATATAGAGATGAGGAACTTGCTGGGAATTGGAGCAAGGGTGACTCTTATTATGTTTTAGCAAAGAGACTGGCGGCATTTTGCCCCTGCCCTAGAGATTTTGGGACTTTGATCTTGAGAGAGATGATTTAGGGTATCTGGCAGAAGAAATTTCTAAGCAACAAAGCATTCAAAAGGTGATTTGGATGCTGTTAAAAGCATT
>NW_016853910.1:0-1155 GCF_001698545.2 Rhinopithecus bieti | reverse complement strand
TTGATTATAATTTTCCACTACCTACCCAAATCTTATAAAATGGCTCCACCCCTATCTCTCTTCACTGATTCTCTTTTCGGACTCAGCCCACCTGCACCCAGGTGATTAAAATGCTTTATTGCTCACAAAAAAAAAAATCCCCATCAGTTTTTGTTAAACAAAAAACAGGCTGGAAAAGTGGTTCACATCTGTTGGCCACACTAGTCTCAAACTCCTGACCTTAAGAGATCTACCCACTTTGGCCTCCCAAAGTCCTGGCATTACAGGTGAGAGCCACCACACTCAGCCTAATCCTCTTAACATAAACAGTTTAATGTCAATTAATGCTTGAACTCAACGTTAAGTCAGCTCAAACTCGAGTCAATGCTGAATTGACTCTAATTCAATTAAAGCTTAATGGTTTACTATACTCATTGCATTTGGAACTATTATCTCAAAAATAAATTTTCTGATATTTTGCAACGAGTGACCTCAGACTGAAGACATTGCCACACTGATGACATTTGTAAGATTTCTGTCCATTATGGATTCCCTGATGTCTAATGAGGTGTGAACGTGAAGTAAAGGCTTTGCCACAATCATCACACTTGTGAGGTTTCTCTCTTGTATGAATTCTTCTATGTTTTGCATAGGATGAAGCTTGACTGAAGACCTTGCCTCAATCATGACATTTGTAAGGTTTCTCTCCAGTATGAGTTCACCGATGAACTGCAGTTTATGAATGATGTCTGAAGAATTTGCCACATTTACTACACTTGTAAGATCTCTCTTCATTATGGATTCTCCAATGATTTACAATGGTTGCAGTATTACTGAAGACTTTGTGACAATCATTACTTTAGTAAAGTTTCCCTACGCCATGGATTGCCTGATGGTGAATAAGTGTTGACTGCGCACTAAAGGCTTTGCCACACTCATTACACTTGTAAGGTTTCTCTCCAGTATGAATTCTAGTATGTTGTGCCAGGTGTGAATAACACCTGAAAGCCTTGTCACAAACCTTACATTTGTATGGTTTCTCTCCAGTATGAACTCTCTGATGTTGTGCAAGGTATGAATCACTCCCAAAAGCCTTGTCACAAACCCTGCATTTGTATGGTTTCTCTCCAGTATGAACTCTTCTATGTATTTCAAGGCGTGATTTGAAATTGAAAA
>NW_016853909.1:0-795 GCF_001698545.2 Rhinopithecus bieti | reverse complement strand
TTCTGCGTATTAGGTTTTTTTAAATTTTTAAATGATAATTTTGAAAATAATTGTACACAAAAGAAAATAAAAATTAGTTGTCTAATTTAATTACTACTATTTGGTATATTTTCTGATTCCTGTAGTTTATTTTGTTAGGAATCTTTATACTATACATAGATACCTATTTGTATTAATTCTCCTTTTTTTCCTTCCCACATTATTGACTGTTATTTGAATTTTTTTCTTTTCTTTTCTTTTCTCTCTCTTTATTTTTTGAGATGGAGTTTTGCTGTTGTTGCCCAGGCTGGAGTGCAATGGCACGAACTCAGCTCACTGCAACCTCCACCTCCTGGGTGCAAATGATTCTCCTGCCTCCCCAGTAACTGGGGTTACAGGCACCCGCCACCACAACCAGCTAATTTTTGTATTTTTAGTAGAGATGGGGTTTCACCATGTTGGCTAGGCTGATTTCTAACTCCTGACCTCAGATGATCCACCTGCCTCGGCCTCGCAAAGTGCTGGGATTACAGGTGTGAACCACCACAACGCTGGAAAAAAAAATGTTTTTTAATGGCTGTATGCATAATAGCCCATTGTATGGAAGGCCTGTGAAGTATTTCACCCCTCTCCTGTAGTGGATATTTAAGTTAATAATTAATAAGTCCAGATTTTTGCTGTTACCAGATAAATCTGTGGTATTATTTCTTTACTTAATTAATAGGATATATTTCTGAAAGTGGAATTACCAGGTTAAAGGGTACAGGGTAGGATATGAACCGCTTTTAAGACTTTTTATTAGGCCGGGCGCGGTGG
>NW_016853908.1:0-2026 GCF_001698545.2 Rhinopithecus bieti | reverse complement strand
ACCTGCACATGTACCCCTGAACTCAAAAGATTTTTTTTAAAAGAAACAAGATACAGATATTTACTCTCACTACTTGAAATCAATACTATTTTAAAAAGCTAGGCTGGGCACGGTGACTCACCCCTGTAATCTCAACACTTTGGGAGGCCAAGACAGTTGAACTACTTGAGCTCAGATGTTCAAGACCAGTGTGGGCAACATGGCAAGACTCCATCTCTAATGTTCAAGACCGGTGTGGGCAACATGGCAAGACTCCATCTCTAAAAAAATACAAAAAAAAAAAAAAAAAAATTGACCGGGCATGGTCGTGTACACCTGGGCTTCCAGCTACTAGAGAGGCTGAGGTGGGAGAATCAGCTGAGCCTGGAAGGGCGGAGGTCGCAGTGAGCTGAGATAGCACCACTGCACTCCAGCCTGGGTGACAGAGCAACACCCTATCTCAAAAACACACAGAAATAAATAAATAAATACATAAATACATAAATAAAAGAAAAATAAAAATCTAGACACTAATAAACACATGCAGGTGCTCACACACACACATACCAAAAGTCAGGATAGTAGTTGCCTTCAGGGAGGTAGAAAGACATAAATTAAAAACCGGTAAGATTGGCCATGTTTATTTTACAACTATGTCTATTTAATGTAACAGCAGTAAGGATAGTTTAATGCCTATGATCATATCGACAAATACATTTTTTTTTTTTTTTGAGATGGAGTTTCACTCTTGTCACCCAGGCTGGAGTGCTATGGCGTGATCTTGGTTCACTGCAACCTTCACCTCCCAGATTCAAGCAATTCTCCTGCCTCAGCCTCCCAAGTAGCTGGAATTACAGGCATGCGCCATCACGCCCAGCTAATTTTTTGTATTTTTAGTAGAGACGGGGTTTCTCCATGTTGGTCAGGCTGGTCTCGAACTCCCGACCTCAGGTGATCCACCCTCCTCAGCCTCCCAAAGTGCTAGGATTACAGGCGTGAGCCACCATGCCCAGCTAACAAATACATTTTAATGCATTTACAAGATAATCATATAGCAACCCAAGGGATTGAATTTCAGGCAGAGGAGATAGAGACAAGAATGAAACACAAAACAAAACAAAACAAAAACTTAACTGACTGGCTGAATTCTAATCAGATGTAGGTGAATTCTGTGTGGCATGTGCTCCGTGGCTAGCACTTTCACCAGCGGGATGCTTTCATGGATTTTTCATTTCCCTCTACCTGTTGGGAAGCCCACTGTGAGAGGGACCTTCTTAAGTCTTGTCCTTTCTTGGTAACCATTTTCCATCGGGAAAATCACAAACCCAAGATAAAGAGCAACGTGACTACACCAACTCTAGAAGTTCAGCTCCTCAGTTTGCAGCTTCCTTTCTTTCTGGAGCCATAAGAAAGTTATTTGATCTCCATGGGCCTCAGTTTTCTCATCTTTAAAACAGGACTATCAATTGTTCCTAACTCAGAGGCTACTATGAGGGCAACAATTAACATGTGTAGAGGGTGGAGCAAGATGGCCGAATAGAAACAGCTCCAGTCTCCAGCTCCCAATGTGAGCAACACAGAAGACAGGTGATTTCTGCATTTTCAGCTGAGGTACTGGGTTCATCTAATTAGGGAGTGCCGGATAATCGGTGCTGGTCAGCTGCTGCAGCCCGACCAGCAAGAGCTGAAGCAGGGTGAGGCATCGCCTCACCTGGGAAGCCCAAGGGGAAGGGAATCCCTTTTCCTACCCAGGGGAACTGAGACACACAACACCTGGAAAATCAGGTAACTTCCACCCCAATACTGCACTTTACCAAGGGTCTTACCAAACGGGCACACCAGTAGATTATATCCCACACCTGGCCTGGAGGGTCCCATACCCACGGAGTCTCCCTCATTGCTTGCACACCAGTCTACGATCTAAGGGCAAGGCAGCAGCCAGACTGGGGGAATGGTGCCCGCCATTGCTGAGGCTTAAGTAGGTAAAAAAAAGCCAGTGGGAAGCTCCAAATGGGTGGAGCTCACAGCAGCTCAAGGAGGCCTGCTT
>NW_016853907.1:0-260 GCF_001698545.2 Rhinopithecus bieti | reverse complement strand
AGTCTATTTAAACAACCATAATTATAACATGGTGACCTTGAATCCTCTTCCTTCTACCTATGTAAAGCTGACACTAAGTGTCTGCATATTTGAATAATTTTCAGGACATCCTCAACATTTTCATTGCAGGAGTAGGTGAAACTACATTGGGATTGTTTTCTAGGTAGATAATACTAGTTTTTTTCTTTTCTTTTGTAGCTTAAGAAAACTTTTCTACCAATTAAGTTATCATAAAAGAGAAGAGAACTAAGCAGTATTTT
>NW_016853906.1:0-1159 GCF_001698545.2 Rhinopithecus bieti | reverse complement strand
TTCTCTACTGTGATGTTGCATCTGTTCACAAGTAAAGTTGGAAGAGTCGAGGATTAGATGACATTAGAAAATGACCAGAAGGAAAATGAACAAATGAGTCTGAGAAACTTTGTCTAAAAGCAATGCTATGCTAACTTTCTCCATGAATTTCTCTTTGATTCTAGTTAACAGTATTTTGTCAACTCAGTAGCCTATTCCAATTAAAAATAAAAAGCTTTGGGGTAGATTTCTACCTCAGACCACTGCAGAAGTTAGAGTGTAAAATTTAATACAATAGTAAAATTCACATGTAACAATTCTTGCACACATTATGAACATCTAAAAAGGTATTTGAATATAAGAACCTAAGATATGTGTAATATTTTCCAATAGTTACTTTATCATATTAAATTTTGCTTTGTTATGCAAAGAAGATATCTGCTTAGGTATCTTCTTTCTCTTTCTGCTTTGAGATTGAGATTTGAAATCTGAAACAGTAGACACTTTTGTCTAAGCCCACAAGTCTACAGGCAAGATATAAATAATTGTACAAAAATTATATTCCCTAAAGGGGTCATCATACATAAAGCATGGATTATCTATCATAGAGGAACAAATCTTGAAACCAATATATTGTATATATATGTAAGGAGGCTTTAGGTAAGTTTCAGTTTTTGTTTGCTTTGTTTTGTTTTTGTTTGTGTCTTCCAGCACTGCAGTACCATTGTTCCCTTCCAGTTCCTTCCTCATGTAGTCCATCACTGAGGAAAAGCAGCACTGGATATCAAACTAACTTGGTACCATTTACTAGGAATAGTATACTATCTTTACTGTGTTTCAGTATATGACTTTACAGCATTGTTTTCTTCGTGTACTCTATTCTGTGCCATTGTTCAATATACAACTGCACGATCATACTGTAATAGTAATCTAGCTTTACAATAGGTCAATTAGTATTATAAATCCTCCAGATTTGTGCTTTAATCATCTTGAATATATTTGAGTCCTTGCACTTATAATAATTACAGAATAAAAAGGTTAACTCTCAATGAAATTTTGCTTGATATATCAATTTTGTAGATGAATTTATTTAAAACGGAAATGTTTACAATAGTCAATTCATGATTAAGGCATATCCCTCCACTGATTTTAGTCTTTATCTTCTTCAATAACATAATTG
>NW_016853905.1:0-3019 GCF_001698545.2 Rhinopithecus bieti | reverse complement strand
CCGCGTGGTCCGACATGCCGCCCAGCGTCGCGCCCTAACGGCCCGCAGGTGTCCGAGGGCGCCTCCCGGCCGCCATCGGCCGCCCTTACCGCCGCCGCGCTCCTCACGGCCGCCCGGCCGCTGCCGCCATCTTCCGCCTCCTCGTCCTGCTGCGGCCCTGCTGCCGCTAGCGAGTCGCCACGCCGGGCAAGAGCGGCCCCCCTGCGCCTGCAGGGCACGCTGGGATACCAGCGGCCGCCCGGGGAAGCCTCACCCCCGCCCTCGGCTGCGCCAGGGGGCGAGGCTACATCCGGCCCACCTATTTTGCATATTGGTACCCACAATCCACCGCGTCTATGAGGCCGGTAAAAGACGGTAAAATTATGATAAGGTATGGGATTTTGCGTGATCGAAGACACTCAAAGTAAGTGCAAGCATAGAATTCGTTTGACAATATACAACTGTAGGAAGTTATGCTAAGTATGACACTGACCATAAGTTCTCCTAACTGAAAGGTATTTAATTTGAAGGCCTTTAAATAGCTGTAGCCGGAGCCTTCGAGTCGTGCTCGCTTCGGCAGCACATATACTAAAATTGGAACGATACAGAGAAGATTAGCATGGCCCCTGCGCAAGGATGACACGCAAATTCGTGAAGCGTTCCATATTTTTGCTATATAGTCTGCAGCTCGTCAGCTCATTTTGCTTCCCTTCGCGGGATCCAGCCATGTCCGTCTCCCCTGGCACCAGAGGTTGGCGATAGAACAATCTGGCCGTCCCCACTCACGCGTAGCGCCGTGCCACCTGCCCCTGTAGCCCTCGGGCAACAATAAGTGAATGCTCTTCAGGGGCATGTATTGAGTGCCTGCTGCCTACATAAGAGGATACTACGGTTTCTGTTTTTGTTTTTTTTTTTGTTCGAGACGGATTCTCCCTCTGTCACCCAGGCTGCAGTGCAGAAGCACGATCTCCGCTCTCTGCAACCTCCGCCTCCCGGGTTCAAGCGATTCTCCTGCCTCAGCCTCCCAAGTAGCTGGGATTACAGGTATGCGCCACCGCGCCCGGCTAATTTTGTATTTTTGGTAGAGACTGGGTAGCTCCATGTTGGTGAGGCTGGTCTCGAACTCCCAACCTTAGGTGATCTGCCCGCCTCAGCCTCCCAAAGTGCTGGGATTACAGGAATGAGCCACAACGCCCGGTCCAGACAGGGTTTTTTGTAGATCCATGTTGCCTATGGTCTGAACTCTTGAGCTCAAGCAATCTGCCAGCCTCAGCCTCCCAAAGTGCTGGGATTACAGGTGTGACCCACCAAGCCCGCCCCAAAAAAAGTTTTTGTTGTTTTTTTTTTTTGAGACAGAGTGTCACTGCCGCCCAGGCTGGAGTGCAGTGGCGTGATCTCGGCTCACTGCAACCTCCGCCTCTTGGGTTCAAGCAATTCTCGGCCTCAACCTCCTGAATAGCTGGGATTGCGGTCGCCCGCCACCACTCCCAGCTAATTGTTTTATATTTTTAGTAGAGACGGGGTTTCACCATCTTGGCCGGGTTGGTATTGAACTCCTGACCTCGTGATCTGCCCATCTCGGCCTCCCAAAGTGCTGGGATTACAGGCGTGAGCCATGGCGCCTGATCTGTTAATTTTTATTTTTTAGAGACAAGGTCTCACTCAGTCACCCAAGCTGGAGTGTAGGGATATGATCATGGCTCACTGCAGCCTCCACCTCCTGGGCTCAAGCAATCCTCCCACCTCAGCCTCCCAAGTGGCTGGAATTAAAGGCATGCACCATCATCCTCAGCTAATTTTTTAAAACATTTTTTTGAGGTCAGGAGATCAAGAACATCCTGGACAACAGGGTGAAACCCCGTCTCTACTAAAAAATTGCAAAAAATTAGCTGGGCTTGGTGACAGGCACCTGTACTCGGGAGGCTGAGGCAGGAGAATGGCATGAACCTGGGAGGTGGAGCTTGTAGTTGAGCCGAGATCGTGCCACTGCACTGCAGCCTGGGTGACAGAGAGAGACTCCATCTCAGTAAAATAAAATAAATAAAATAAAATGTATTTGCTTCCCTGATGGCACCAGCCACACTTCCAGTGCTCAGTGGCCCGGGGGCCAGTGGCTACAGTACTAGACAGTGCTGCATTAAAAATTTCCTTCCTCTCAGAATAACAGAAATGGTCAGCACTAGTCTAAAATGAGATTCGTCGGCCGGGTGCAGTGGCTCACGCCTGTAATTGCAGCACTTTGGGAGGCTGAGGAGGGTGGAGCACCTGAGGTCAGGGGTTTCGAGACCAGCCTGGCCAACATGGCCAAACCCCATCTCTACTAAAAATAAAATAAAATAAAATGTGTCAAATTCCTACTCATGCTTCAAAACCGCATCTCCCTTGCCTCCTCTTACATGCAGCTTTCCTTGATTCCTCTGACAGAGCCCCAACTCTCCCTCCATGTTCCTCCAGCCCCAAGCCTCTCATTCTGTCCTGTACTTGCTCATATAGGGAAACAGGGTGTGGAGGTCCGCTTGGGCTGGCTTATACAGGGAATCCGGGTTGGGGGTCGGCCTGTGCCAGCTCCGTCTTCCTGGGCATGGGCTGGGCCAGAGCTAAGGTCACCTGAGAGCCAGCACTGCCTGACAGGAGACTGTGCCAGAAACTTTTTAATAATTTATTATTATTAGTTTTTGAGATGGAGTGTCACTGTGTCACCCAGGCTGGAGTGCAGTGGCACGATCTCGGCTTACTACAACCTCCACCTCCTGGGTTCAAGTGATCCCTCCCACCTCAGCCTCCTCAGTAGCTGGGATTACAGGCATGTGCCCCCATGCCCAACTAATTTTTTTTTTTAGTAGAGACGGAGTTTCGCCATATTAGCCAAGCTGGTCTGGAACTCCTGACCTCAAGTGATCTGCCTGCCTCGGTCTCCCAAAGTGCTGGGATTACATGCGTGAACCACCCGGATATTTATATGTATGTATGTATTTATTTATTTATTTATTTATTTATTTTATTTTTTTGAGACGGAGTCTCGCTCTGTCGCCCGGGCTGG
>NW_016853904.1:0-260 GCF_001698545.2 Rhinopithecus bieti | reverse complement strand
CCCTCACCCTCCATCCCTCACCCTCACCCTCCATCTCTCATCCTCACCCTCCATCCCTCACCCTCACCCTCCATCCCTCACCCTCACCCTCCATCCCTCACCCTCACCCTCCATCCCTCACCCTCACCCTCCATCCCTCACCCTCACCCTCCATCCCTCACCCTCACCCTCCATTCCTCATCTCACCCTCCACCCCTCACCCTCACCCTCCATCCCTCACCCTCACCCTCCACCCCTCACCCTCCCCCTCCACCCCTCAC
>NW_016853903.1:0-218 GCF_001698545.2 Rhinopithecus bieti | reverse complement strand
TACCTTGAGCTTCCACTGCATGGCTGCACTGTGAGCATTCAGGTGCTTATTTGGGGACTGATACGGAGTCTCCTGTGCCAGATGCAGTGGTGCACACCTGGGAACCAAGGGTCCCTGCTTCTACTGGAGAATCTGGACAGATGTAAAAGGTAAGAAAGGCTGGGGGTAGGGGTTAGGGTTAAGGTTAGGCTTGGGGCTGGGGTTCGGATTGTGGTTAG
>NW_016853902.1:0-218 GCF_001698545.2 Rhinopithecus bieti | reverse complement strand
TCCCTCAGGATATGGCCCTCCACTTCATTTTGAGGCATATCATCTTTATAGGATGGAGTAAAGAGAAAACGCTTAGGACTCTAACAGATTTTTGAGAATGCATTGGTAAGGCCCACTAAATCCGACTTTTTTCAGTCCTCTTTGTGGTCTAAGAGGAAAGGCAAAGGTGCAGGATTTTGAGAATGCATTGGTAAGGGCCACTAAAGCTGCCCTTCCTC
>NW_016853901.1:0-218 GCF_001698545.2 Rhinopithecus bieti | reverse complement strand
TTGCTAGACCACTTTCTATAAAAAAACAAAAAAGTCAAAAAAAAAAAAAAAAAAAAAAAAAAATACGAAAAGATGTTCAGCATCACTGATAATCAGAAAAATGCAGATCAAAACTGCAATGAGATATAATCTCACCCCAGTTAAAATAGCTTATATCCAGAAGACATGCAAGAACAAATGCCTGGCAAGGATGTGGAGAAAGGGGAACCCTCATACAC
>NW_016853900.1:0-222 GCF_001698545.2 Rhinopithecus bieti | reverse complement strand
ATAAGTTTGTGTGCACTCCCAAATATCCCATTACAGATTCCAAGAAATCAGTGTTAGCAAATTCCTCAATGAAAACATCAGTGTAATTCTGTGAGTTGAATTCACCCATCACAAAGAAGTTTCTCAGAAAGCTTCTTTCTAGTTGTTATCTGAGAATATTTCCTTTTTCACCATAGGCATCAATGTACTCCCAAATATCCCTTTGCAGATTCCACAAAACAG
>NW_016853899.1:0-799 GCF_001698545.2 Rhinopithecus bieti | reverse complement strand
GCTCGAATTTTTCTCAGGCCTGCTACGTTTTTTCTACCCACTCTACCTGACATGCTGCACTGAGCTTGCATTATGATCCACGATTTTTTTATCTGCCAAGGGCAAGCATGGCTGAGTGGTGAGTGGCATATGAACAAGTGTAGGCTCCAACCACTAAACTCAGCCAGGCATGCCAGCTGTGGCAAAACAAGAATTTTTTTAGGTGCCAACAGAAGTGCCATCTCACTGAGAAGCAGCAGCTGGGCCAGGCATTGTGCAGGCAGCATCCACAGCTGATACTGGGAAATGTAGTGGGGTCCAGAAGCTTGGAGATGGTAGGAAATGCAAAGCCCCAAAGAGGGTGTCACCATCATTACATTGAGAGGCCCTAGATATGTGCACCCTGAAGGGCTACAGTTGTCCTCTTATTTTTGTGTTCCACAATATAATAAGCAAGGGGCAAGTTTTATTCATAGTTATGTTACAGTTCATTCAGCCCTGCCATTCAGCTGATCTTAAATTATTGTTCTGAATCTGGGAAGAAAAAGGTACATGCTGCCTTCAGCCTTTCCACCTCTATCTGTGGATGTAAATTGTGTATTGGATGAGACCACAGTGATGACCTCCCCTGAGTCAGTTGCCAGATATGATAATATTGATTCTCCTCAGAAGCAACCCCCAACACCTCTGTTTGGTTCAAAACCTGTATCTCAGCTAAACTTCTGGCGGGATCTTTGAGGTGATGTTAAAAGTGCAACCCATGAGAACGTGTAGTAAACTCAAAAACAACTGTTTGTGTTCTGTGATGTCTATGAGCAGC
>NW_016853898.1:0-799 GCF_001698545.2 Rhinopithecus bieti | reverse complement strand
GAAACAAAAAAAAATACTCCAAAAGAGTATTAACATTCTCAGTCTCATTCAACTTCACACAGACCTCTTCCTGAATATAGGACCATCACTTGTGTGTTCTTAGAGCATTAACTCTGGAAAATTAGCAACTGTAAATTCTTTCTCTGCCTGTTTTGAAATGTAAATCTTTCTGTAGCTCAGGCTGGAGTGCAGCGGCTGGATCTCAACTCACTGCAACCTCAGCCTCCCAGGTTCAAGGGATTCTCGTGCCTCAGCCTCCCAAGTAGCTGGGATTACAGGTGCATGCCACCAGCCCGGCAAATTTTTGTATTTTTAGTAGAGATGGGGTTTTGCCAAGTTGGCTAGGCTGGCCCAGCTCCCAATCTCTGTTGATCCGCCCGCCCTGGCCTTCCAAAGTTCCAAGATTACAGGAGTGAGCCAGCCTGCCCGGCTTCAATTCTCTTTTCTGTTTCAAATTTTCTTCTTTTAGCTTTATAATCACATACCTTTAATCCTCTTTTATTTTACCTTGTACTTTTCAAGTAGTATACTTAAGATGCATGGCATGTTATTTTACTCTTTTTCTTTTTTGAATATAAACACTTTGAGGCCATGCATCTTACTCTGTAAGTTACTGTTATAGGACTCTTTCTTTAGTTCAGGTGAAGATAGGGTCCTTGTCACATGGACATGAAAAACTAGGCTTGCTCTAAGAACACACAAGTGATGGTCCTATATTCAGGAAGAGGTCTGTTTGAAGTTGAATGAGACTGAGAATGTTAATACTCTTTTGGAGTATTTTTTTTTGTTTGTTTCTTTC
>NW_016853897.1:0-2091 GCF_001698545.2 Rhinopithecus bieti | reverse complement strand
CTTCTTGGGGTTATTATATTTTCTGTAGAGTTAACTATTTTAGAAAATGTGTAGTCACAATCTTTATCACTGATACCTTTCTGTTTTTGAAAAGTGTATTTTATATAATATATCTATTCCAACTTTTTTGTTATAATTTTCAAACTTCATCTTTTCCCAACATTATAAATTTAAACCACTCATGTCTGTATGTATTGGATATCTCTTGGAGAAAATGTACATAGTTGGATTTTTTATGTAGAGATTTTAGTACCATTAATTTGAGATTACTGATATAACTGAATTTGTTTGTATCATTTTATCTTCTCCCTTCTATATGTACTATTTTCATTTTCAAATTTAAAAATAGAGTATATACATAAATGTGCATACCATGTACATGTGAAATTTAATCAGTTACTGTTAATCCAAATCTGCATAACACTATCCAAGTTGAGAAACAGAATATCGCCAACTTTTTTTTTTTTTTTTTTTTTTTTTTTTTTTTTTTTTGAGAGGAGTCTGACTCCTGGGTTCGAGCAATTCTCCTGCCTCAGCCTCCTGAGTAGCTGGTATTACAGACATGCACCACCACACCCAGGTAATTTTGTATTTTTTGTATTTTACTAGAGAGAGGGTTTTGCCATGTTGCCGAGGCTGGTCTCGATCTCCTGACCTCAGGTGATCTGCCCGCCTTGGCCTCCCAAACTGCTAGGATTACACGTGTGAGCCACTGTGCCTAGCGAACACTCTTTAAGTTCCCTCCAATTGTTTGTGTCTCTAGTTTGTGTATGTTTCCTATTCTGTCACAGACCTCCCCTCAAGGCCACATATAACCTGTATTCTGAATTTTGTAATAATCATTCCCTTGATTTGTTTTCTAATTTTACTACCAAAGCATGCATCCTTAAAATACAATTTGTTTCATCTCTTTCGAACTTTATGAAAATGGAATACAAACTATAGTATTATTTTGCATTTAGATTTTCCTAACATACTTTAAGATTCATTCTAATGTGTGAGCAGATGTAGTACATTCATTTTTTATCATATTGTAGTGTTCCATTCTATTAATAGAACTAGTTTATTTCTCCCTTCTACTGCTGATCAGCATTTGAATTGTTTTCAGTATGGGGTCACTGTGAATAACAGAACATTCTTCTGCATATATTCTAGTGCACATAAACGTTTATTTTGTATCATCTCTTCATAGGGGTGCAATTGAAGGATCCATGTTTATATATGACTTCAGATTAACGAGATATGACCCAATTATTTCCTAAAATAGTTTTACAAAAGCAGTCAAGTACCCATCAACAATGGGCAAGGGTTCATTCACTAAAATGCTTGGTGTTGTCAGAGAGTAACAATTATGTTTATTGTGGTTTATACAAGATATACTTAACGTTTCTGTGGCAAGTACCTTCAGAATATCCAGATTACTACAAATTGCTATCACCACACAAACACACTGGAATGGGGAGAATAAATGAAAATACAACTGCTGGTAAGGATGTGGATCAACTAAAACTTGTATAAATTACTGGTGGGATTGTTAACCACTTTTGATTATTGGTAAGCAGCATCTCCTGAGATAAACAGTAGTAGACAGATTGATGAAAATAGCTTCCATTCTTTCTTTCCCATGGTCTAAGCCCTTTACAATGTCATTTTGCAGCCTTCCCATTAAGAGGTAGACTCTATTTGCTGATATTTTATCTGAATTAAATTTAGCATTTTCTGGGCCAGTAGAATGTGGCCAAAATGTGTGCTATTTCTGAGCTTAAGCTTACATATTTACTTATAACCATCTAACTATGAAAGTGAGACGGTTGTCCATAAATCCTACTGTGTGCAATGTTTAAAAGTGTGATTAGTTAAACCCACATTTCATCAGTGTGTTTTATTTTCTCTCCATGATAAAAGGAATATAACTACAGAAGGAACAAATAACACTAAAGATGACTCACTAAAACTGGCAGAAAATCTGATTCTGCTATTTCATGTTGCAGGCCCTAACACTGTACTTTACAAAGCTTAGGAAGTCAATTTTAGGTAGCATAAAGAGCCAAAGGTAGTATTATTTAATCTTTAACTAAAATATCTAACACA
>NW_016853896.1:0-549 GCF_001698545.2 Rhinopithecus bieti | reverse complement strand
GGCGGCGGCGGCGGCGGGGGTGGGGGAGGGCCTGCCGGGGGAGGCGCTTCGCCGCCCCGACCCCCCGACGCCGGCTGCTGCCAGGGCCCGGAGCAGCACCCGCAGCCGCTCTGCCCCCCGCCCTCTTCTCCCACCTCCGAAGGTGCCCCTACCGAAGCTGGCGGGGACGCTGTCCGAGCCGGGGGCACCGCCCCCTTGTCCGCCCAGCAGCAGCATGAATGTGGCGACGCGGACTGTCGGGAGCCCCCCGAAAACCCCTGCGACTGTCACAGGGAGCCGTCCCCCGAAACCCCAGACATCAACCAGCTGCCGCCGTCCATCCTGCTCAAGGTGGGTCTGGGCGAGAGGCGCAGGGATGCTCGCTTTCCCCACCCTCGGCCCCGCCTCTGAGGCTTTCTCTCTCCTCCCCCTAAGCGTGGAGGAGGGGGGTTCCCTGACAGCCTAGGGACATCCGAAGGGGAGACTGGGAAGTCAGTGGGGCCTCTGCGTATGACCTATTTTTTGAAGTAGGAGCACTTGGAGTCTACTGAATATCTTTTAATAGCTTGA
>NW_016853895.1:0-547 GCF_001698545.2 Rhinopithecus bieti | reverse complement strand
AGAAAGAAAGAAAGAAAGAAAGAAAGAAAGAAAGAAAGAAAGAAAGAAAGAAGGAAGGAAAGAAAGAAGGAAGGAAGGAAGGAAGGAAGGAAGGAAGGAAGGAAAGAAAGAAAGAAAGAAAGAAAGAAAGAAAGAAAGAAAGAAAGAAAAAGAAAGAAAGAAAGAGAAAAGCAGAGGAGGGTACAGTTTGACAATCCACACTCACTCCCACCTCGGTGTCCTTGTCCCACAGTGGTAGGGAGGGCTGGGAGCAGAGCGCCTTCCAGGGCCAACAGAGACCCCTAAATTGGTCTTGATGTCATTCCAACCTGAGAATGAATAGCAGTGATGGACCAGGTGTGGTGGTTCATAACTGTGATCCCAGCACTTTGGGGAGGCCAAGGAGGGAGGATTGCTTGAGCCCAGAAGTCGAGACTGCAGTGAGCCATGATTGCACCACCGCACTCCAGCCTGGACAACAGAGCAAGACCCTGTCTCAAAAAAAAAAAGACGGCCGGGCGCGGTGGCTCAAGCCTGTAATCCCAGCACTTTGGGAGGCTGAGATGGG
>NW_016853894.1:0-2166 GCF_001698545.2 Rhinopithecus bieti | reverse complement strand
GGAGCAAATGTCTCCTTAAATTTCCCAGCCTAGCAATGTCACTAGCAGCTTCAGCCCCAAGTTACAAATTGTGCTCTATGCTCTTTAACAATAAATGGCCTACTGCACTATCCTGAGTGTTACTGTGTCACCTACCTGATATAGCCACTTTTCTTACTATCGATTTGTGTTCTAGTGAAGAGTTCAGACCTACATACATCGGACTAAATGTGCATAAGGAAAAGGAGTGAATCGAAAGAAAAGAGATGATTATACCAGAAGCTAAAATTTCAACTTCATAGCAATTGAAATAAATTTAAAAGACCACATTAAAATACCAGAAAGTAATTTCGATTGGGGGAGGTGTTTTAAAATTAGCTAGGGTGTTATAAAATCTCTTGCCTCAGTTTAGCGACCAACAATCATTTGAAGTGTAGTTGGAAGAAACTGGATTACAGCATGTTATAACTTCAGGGGAATTGAAGAGAACAGAAAAAATACTGCCAGTTTGTGGATCTGGCAACCATCTCCTCAGAGACTGTGCTGTAAAATCCTAACATAGCCATAATTTAACTATCTCTGTAGCTCACCATTTTATGAGCACCTACTTTGTTGCAGGTACACATCATACTTTAATTTTCACACCAACTTGTTTTAAAGAAATTACAGAATATCAGAGTAATTAAGGTAATTGCAAATACCCATGCAATTTACAATTTTCAGACCTGGATTTTATTCCAAGTTTATCTAATTCCAAAGCCTTCAATATGAATCATTGCTTGTGTTTCATGATTGTGAAATGTAAGAACGATGTAATTATTGCAATTTTTCGAAACCAGAATGATTAGCCTTACAATTTGGGTAATATTTAAGCATCTTACCCTAAGATCAGATCATTGGGCTCTCTTTATTATATGTATTCCCATTCAATTTCCCAGTAGAAACACTAAACTACACTGTGTTCTACACACACACACACACACACACACACACACACACACAAATAGAACCATGTTTTAATCTCAATATGCAAAATTAAGGAAAATGATCTTTCCCAATATTTACTACTTAGCCTAAGCTTGTAAATAATTATCATCCCTACAAACATTTAGGAAAGTAAATATCCCAGTCCAACTAGTAATTATGGTAATATTGCATGAACTTAATATTAAAGTTTTTCATATTTTAGCATTATGAGACTTACTTATCAGTAAGTCAGCAATTGCTTTTTATGTTTTTGGAGAAAAGCTGCTATGTCTTTGTCTAAAGTAAGTAAAAAAGTCTCCTTTATTAAGCAAACATGTGACTGATCCTGTAGTTATTAAGAGGTTATTTTTCTCACTTGTGTCTTTCTCATATGGAGGATAAATTTAAATGTAAAACTCTATATATTCTCATTCATATATTATTGTTTGTGCGTGCACAGGGATTGTGCATGCTGTTACAGAGATTGGGAGGTGGGAGGCAGAGGGGAACTGATATTTAGTGAATATCTTTTATGTAATAGATGCTCTGTTTAGCTCTCTACATTGTTTTTCATTTAGTACTCACAAAATTTGATTATGCTCTGTATTTTTCAGAGCTCTCCTGTTGCAAGTGACAGAAACCCAATTCAAAATGGCTAAAGCAAGCAAGTGGTTTATAAAATAGGCTCATATTGCCAGAAATGCAGGGTAGGCTGGCTATACTCACAGGCAGAGGTTTATATAATGTCATTAATCACCTGATGGGTTCTTCCTGCCCATTGCACAGACAAGACCAATTCACTGAGACTGTTATTTTGCAGTAAAAAAAAAGAGTTTAATTAATGCAAGGCTGACCACATGGGATAACTGAAGTTATCACTCAAATCAATCTGTCTGAAGGCTTGGAGGTTAGGGTTTTTCAAGGATAGATTGGTGGGAAGGGGACTAGGGAATGGGTGTTCCTGATTGGTTGGAGATGCAATTATAAGGATGTGGAAAACAGTCCTCTTGTGCTGTGCCCACCTCTCTGTTGGGGTCCATAGGACTGGTTGAATCATGAATCATGAGTCCAGGTGGGGATCAGCCAGTTGCCAGCATGCAAAAGTCTGGAAAGCATCTCAAAAGACCAATCTCACTGATATAGCTGGGATGTTTTTACCCTCCAAATCTCATGTTGAAATGTGGTCCTCATCCCTTGTAAGTTGGATTCCTAGGTATTTTA
>NW_016853893.1:0-994 GCF_001698545.2 Rhinopithecus bieti | reverse complement strand
AAAAAAATTACTCCAAACTGATTTTTTTTTAAATTTTCAATGTGGCTCCATTTTAAAATTAAAATTAGGACCTTGATACTTGACTAAACATTATATAAAAATTATTAAGTTGCAGTGGAGATCAGTATTAGGGAACATCCATTCCACTGATTGAAATTATTTTTTATATTCAAATTTAATGAGTATCAGTGAACCATGTTGCTGTTTCTTGTCGTTATTTACTGAACACCTACTATTTATGAAAGACTGCCCTGGGACTATGAGAATTAGAAAGAAATACAGACAAGGCTCTTGCCTTCAAAGCACTTACAAGCTCTAATGGGTAAGGTAGCAAAGGAATAATATGATACATGTAATGAATGCTGTAACAGGTCAGATTCAGAGGGACTCTAAGCTTAGGTAGTTAGGGACAGATTTCTCAACTGGACTTAAAGGGTGGACAACTCAAATAATTGAAGCATCTTCCAGAGAGAGGGAACAGCATGAACAAAGCCATAAAATAATGCACTCCAAAATGTGGTACATAAGCCATCTGCATCACAATCACTTTAAGAAAATGAAATTTCAGCCAGTTCAATGGTTCATGCCTGTTATTCCCAACACTTTGGGAGGTCAAAGTGGGAGTACTGCTTGAGAACACAAGTTCAAGAGCAGCCTGAACAACATAGGGAAACCCTGTCTCAACAAGAATAAAATAAAATAAAACAAAAATTAAAAAATTGCCAGGCGTGGTGGCACGTGGCTGTAGTCCCAGCTACTCAGGTGACTGAGGTGGAGGATCACTTGAACCTGAGAGGTCAAAGCTGCTGTGAGCCCTGATCACCCCAATGTTACTCTATCCTGGGTGACAGAGTGAGACCCTATCTCCAAACCAAACAAAAAAAAAAAAACAAAAATAAAATCGCTGTTACCTACACTCCGACTTGAAGGTTCATATTCAGCAAGTCTGTTCTAAGACCCTCCCCCCAAAATATATCTGTCTTTTTAATATATA
>NW_016853892.1:0-551 GCF_001698545.2 Rhinopithecus bieti | reverse complement strand
CCCGGGCCCCTCGGTCGGCGGTCGGGGCGCGCGGCCCTACCCGTCAGGCGCGGCGAGTGCAGGAGGCTGCGGGACCCGGGTCCCCCTCCCGCCTCGACGGCGCCACCCAAGCCCGGCCCCATGGTATCCTCCGAAGGGCCGGCCCGAGGGCCTCAGGAGTGCGCCCCTCACCTGCTGGCTTCGGCGTCCGCGCCCGGGTCCCCGCGCCGCCGCCCGCCGCTCCTAAGAGCCATGGAGCCGCTGGCTACACCCTCTGTTTCGCGGGAGAAATTTGGCGCGCTCCCACCCAGTCTCGCGAGAGCCGGAAGGGCCGCCGTCCATCAAGAGGCGCGCCCCGCCCGTCGCCCGCCCCCCGAGACGCTCCAATAGGCGCCGGCGCCCGGCGGGGGAGGTGGCCGGCAGGGACCGGGGAAAAGTGTGCGGAGGCGTGCGCGGCGCACCGTGGGGCTGGGACCAGGCTGCGCTGCGGGCCGCCGTGCGGCCGGAAATATCAGGCCTTCCCCACTCCACGCTCCGCGCCTCGGGCTCCGCGCCCGGCCCGCCCGAGGTGG
>NW_016853891.1:0-550 GCF_001698545.2 Rhinopithecus bieti | reverse complement strand
AAAGAAATATTTCAGAAAGCTTCTTTCTGGTTTTTATCTGATGATATTTCCTTTGTCACCATAGGCTTCATTGCAACAGAAAATAACCCTTCTCAGATTCCCCAAAAACAGTGCTACAAAACTGATCCTTAAACAGAATCATGTAACTCTCTGAGATTAATTAGTAAATTACAAAGCAGTTTCTCAGAATGCTTCTTTCTAGTTCTTGTCTGAGGATATTTCCTTTGTCACCATAGACTTCAATGTGATACAAAATATCCCTTCTCAGATTCCCCAAAAAGAGTGCTACCAAACTGTCCCATGAAAATAAAGGTGTAACTCTGTGAGATGAGTTCACACATCAGTAAGCGGTTTCACAGAAAACTTTTTTTCTTTTTCTGAGAATATTTCATTTTTCACCAAAGGCTTCAATGCACTCCAAAATATCCTATTGCAGATTCCGTGAAAACAGTGTTAGCAAACTCCTCCACGAAAAGTGTGGTGTAACTCTGTGAGATGAATGTACACATCACAAAGTTGTTTATCAGAAAGCTTCCTTCTCGTTTTATCA
>NW_016853890.1:0-287 GCF_001698545.2 Rhinopithecus bieti | reverse complement strand
ACTGCTTCAAGGCTGAACAACTTTTAAAATTTTACCTTTATTCTTTGGGCTTTACATAGTCTTTTTTTTTTTTTTTTTTTTTTTTTTTTTACATTTTTTTTTTTTTTTTTTTTTTGTATAAAACTATAAAATTTTTTTTTTTTTTTTTTTTTTTTTTTTTTTTTTTTTTTTTTTATTGTACTTTAGGTTCTAGGGTACATGTGCATAACGTGCAGGTTTGTTACATATGTATATTTGTGCCATGTTGGTGTGCTGCACCCATCAACTCGTCAGCACCCATCAATTCA